>NC_044556.1:12125283-12192086 GCF_007565055.1 Rhinopithecus roxellana
AGAAGAAAGAGAAATGAAAAAGAAAGAAAAGAGAAAAAAGAAAAAAGAGAAAGGAAAGAAAGAAAGCAAGAAGAAGAAGAAAATGAAAGAAAGAACAGAAAGAAACGAAGAATAAGAAAGAAAGAAGAAGAAAGAGAGAAAAGGAGAAAGAACAAAGAAAGAAAACGAAAGAAGGGAAGATACAGAAAGAAAGAATAAAAGGAAGGGAAAAGGAAAGAAAGAAAAGAAAAAAGAAAACTGAATAAGATGACAGGAAGTAAGGAAAAAAAGAAAAGAAAGACGAGAAACAAGAAAGAAACGAAAGAAGAAAGAAAGAAAAGAAAGAAAGAAAAAAAAAAAAAGAAAAAAGAAAAAAAAAAAAAAAAAAAAGGAAAAGAAAGAAAAAAAAAAAACAAGAAAGAAGAAAGCAAAGAAGGAAACAGAAAAATATCAAGAAAGAAAAAGAGCGAGAAAAAAAAAAAAAAAAACAAGAGAAAAAAAAAGAAAAAATATAAGAAAAAATTAAGAAAAAGAAAGAAAAAAAAGAGGAAAGAAAAAGGGGAAAGACAGGAAAAGAAAGAAGAAAAGAAAGTAGAAAGAGAAAGCGAAAAAGAAAAGAAAGAAAAGAAAAGAAAGAAAAGAACGAAAGAAAAAGAAAGAAAGAAGAAAGAAAGAAAAAGAAGAAAGAAAGAAAAGAAAGAAAGAAGGATAAAGAAAAAAGAGAAGTAGAAAAGGAAAGAAAGAAATAGACGACAAGAAGACGAAAGAGAAAGAAAGAAAGAAATAAGAAAGAAAAGACAAGGAAAGAAAGGAAAAGGAAAGAAAGAAAGAACGAAAGATAATAGAGAAAGAAAGCCTAAGAAAGCATAAGAAAGGAAAGACCCAATGAACAAGGAAACGAAAGAAAGAACGAAACGAAAAAAGGGAGGACTTACGAACACAAAAAAAAAAAAGAAAACAAAGAAAGAAGTAGAAACAAGCTAAAAAAAAAAAGAAGCAAGCAAAGAAAAAGAAAACAGAAAAGAAGGAAGAAAAGAAAGGAAAGATAAGACAGCAAAAGAAAAGAAAGAAAGTAAAGAAAAGACAGAAGAAAGAAAGAAAGAAAGAGAAGAAAGAAGAAAGAGGATAGACAAGAAACAGAAAGAAAGAAGAAAGAAAGAAAGAAAGAGAAGAGAGAGAGAGAGAAGAGAAGAGAGCGGGTAGAGAGAGAAAAGAAAGAAAGACAAGAAAGAAAGAAAAGAAAGAAAGAAGAAAGAAAGGGGCAGACAGAAAGGAAAGAACAGAAAGAAAGAAAGAAACGAAAGAAAGAAGATAGAAAGAGAAGAACGAAAGAGAAGAGAGAAAGAACAGAGAAGAAAGAAGGAAAGGAAAGTAAAGAAGAAGAAAGAAATTAAAGAAAGAAAGAAAGAAGAAGAAAAAAGAAAAAAAGCAAGAAAAGACGAGACAAGAAGGCAAAAAAAAACATAAAACAGAAATAAAGATAAGAAGAAAGAAAGAAAGCAACGAAAGAAGATGAAGAAGAGAAAGAAAGAACGAAGGAAAGAAGAAAGATAAGAAATGCAAAAAGAGAATATGAAGAAAGAAGAAAGAAAGACAAAGAAAAGACCATAAGAAGAAAAGACAAGAAAAGAAGAAAGAAAAGAAATATGAAGAAGCCGTGAAAGAAAGAACAGAAAGAAAGAAAGAAAGAGATAAGAACAGAAAGAAAGAAAGAAAAGAAGAAAGTGATAGAAAAGAAGAAAAAGAAGAAAAAGAAAAGAAAAAAAAAACAGAAAGAGGACAGTAAACGAGGAAGAAAAGGAAAGATAAAGAGAAAAGTAAAAAAGAACGTGAAACAAAAAAAAAGAAAGAAAAAAACGAAAAAAAGGAGAAAGAAAGAAAAAAGAAGAAAAAAAAAGGGAAAGAAGAAAATAAAAGAAAAAAAAATAAATAAAAAAAAGAAAAGACAACAATTAAAGAAGAAAAAAATAGGAAAATAAAGCAAAAAGAAAAGAGAGAAAAGAAAAAGAGTAAAGACGGAGCAGCGAAAACAAGCAGAAAGGAAATAACATAAAAGAAAAAAGAAAGAACCAAACCCACCAAAAAAGAAGAAAGAAAAAAAGAAACAAGAGAAGAAAAAGAAAAAGAAAAACCCACCCCCCATAAAAGAAAAACAAAACAAAAAAACAAAAAATTTAAAAAAGAAGAAAAAAGAAAAAAAGACAGGGGGAAGAAAGATAAACGAAAAAGAAAGAAAAGAAAAAAAAAAAAAAAAAAAAAAATAAAAAAAAAAAAAAAAAAAAAAAAAAAAAAAAAAAAAAAAAAAGAAAGGGGAAAGACAATGAATCAAGAAAGAAAGAACGAAGAAGAAGTGGAACAAGCAAAGAAAAAAAAAAAAAAAAAAAAAAAAAAAAAAAAAAAATAGGAAAAAAAAAGAAAGAAGAGAAAAAGCAAGAAAGACAAAAAACAATCAAAAAAAAGAAAAAAAAAAAAAAAAAAAAAAAAAAAGGAAAAAAACGAAAAGAAAGAAAAGCACGAGAAAAAAAAGAGAGAGAGAAAGACGAAGAGAAGAAAATAAGGAGAGAGCGGTGGGGCGAGAGCAGATAAAAAAAAAAAAAAAAAAAAAACAAAAAAAATGAGGAAGAAGAGAGAAGAGGGAAAAAAAAGAGAGGAGCGGAAGGAGAAAGATAGAGAAGAAGACGAGAAGTAAGGCGGGAGAAGAGAACAGAAGAGAAGACGACAGAAAAAAAAAAAAAAAAATATAGAAAAGAAACGAAAGGTAGGAAAAGAAAGAACGAAAAAAAGAAAAAAGAGAAAAGAGAAGAAGAATGAAAGAAAAAAAAACAAAAAAAAAAATAAAGAAAATATACTAGAATTGTAGAAAGAAAGAAAAAAACGAAAATAACATAAAAAAGAAAACAGTAGAATAAAAAAAAAACCAAAAAAAAGCCCTCAAAAGAAAAAAGAAGAGAAAGAAAGAAAAAAGAAATAGAGAGAAAAGTAACAAAAAAAAAAGATAAATAAGAAAAAAAAGAAAACAAAAAAAATAAGAGGGAGAGGAAAAGAAAAAAGACAGAAAAAAAAAGAAAGAAAGAAGCGAAAAAGAAAACAAGAAAGAAAAGAAAGATAAGCAAGAAAAAAAAAGAAGAAAAATAAAGAAAGAATAGACGAATGAAGGAAAGAAGAATAAGAGATGAAAGAGAGGAAGAAACAGAAAGGGAAAGAAAAAAGAAAAAAAGGGGGGGAAAAAGAAGAAAGGAAACAAATAAAAGAAAAAAACATAAACACAAAATAAAATAAATATTAAAAAAAAAAACATATTAAAGTACAAAAGAAAAAAGAAGAAAGAAAAAAAAATAAGAAAAAGAAAAAAACAGAAAAAGAGAAAGAAAGAGAAAGAAAGAAAAAGAAGAAAGAAGAACAAAAAATAAAAAAAAAAAAAAAGAAAAGAAAAATAAAAAAAAACAAGAAAAAAAGGAAAAAAGAAAAAAAACAAGAAAGGAAAAAAGAAGGACAGAGAGAGAAAAGAAGAGAGAGAGAAAAGAAAAAAATGTAAAACAAAAAAAGAGTAGAAACAAAAAAAAGGTAAAAGAGAGCGGAGGAGAAAAAAAAAAACAAAAAAAAAAAATAAAAACAAGAAAGAAAACGAAGAAAGAACGAAAGAACACAAAGAAAAAAAACAAAAAAGAAAAAGAGGAAAAGAAGAAAAAGGAAAAAATGAAAGCAAGAAAAAAAAGACAAAAAAAAATAAAAAAAAGAAATAAAAGATAGAAAGAAAAAAAAGTAAAAACAAAAAATAAAAAAGAAAATGAAAATAAAGAACGAAGAAAAAGAGAAAAAAAAAAGAAAAAAAAAAAAAGAAAAAGATAGAAATAAAAAAAAAGCAACACAAAATAATAAGAAAAAAAAAAAAAAATAAAAAAAAAAAAAAAAAAAAAAAAGAAAGAAAAGAAGAAAGACGAAAGATAAGCAAGAACAGATAGAAAGAAAGATAAACGAAAGAAAGAAAGAAGAAAGAAACGAACGAAAAGAAAAGAAAAAAGAAAAGATGAAGAAAGAAAGAAAAGAAAGGAAAAAAGGAAAAAAGAAAGACAAAGAAGGAAAAGAAGAACAGGACAAAAGAAAAAAAGAAAAAAAAATAAAAAAAAGAACAAAGAAAATAAAAGAAAGGAAAAAAAAAAAAAAAAAAAAGAAAGATCTAGAACAAAAACAAGAAAAAAAAAAGAACAAAAAAAGACAAAGAACAGAAAAAGGAAAAAAGAATAGAAAGGAGAAAGAAAGAAAGAAAGAAAAGAAAGAAAGAAAGAAGACAATGAAAGATAGAAAGAAAAACACCGGTGAAAAGAAAGCAAAGAAAGAAAGAAAAAGGAAAGACAAAAAAACAAAAAAAAAAAAGAAAGAACGAGAGAAAGAAAAAGATCAAAAGAAGAAAAGAAAGAAAAGCGCAAAGAAAAGAAAAAGAAAGAGAGAGAGAGAGAGAAGAGAGAGAAAGAGAGGAGAGAGAAGGGAAGGAAGGAGGAAAAGGAAGGAAGGAAGGAAGGAAGGAAGGAAGGAAGGAAGGAAGGAAGGAAAGGAAGGAGGAAGGAAGGAAGAGGAGGAAGGAAGGAAGGCAGGAAGGAAGGGAAAGGAAGGATAAGGACAAGAGACATAAGGAAGAAAGATAAGAAAGGAAAGAAAAGAAAGACAAGACAAGAAAAGAATACAAAGAAAAGAAAGGAAAGAAAGAAAGAAAGAAAGAAAAGAAAGAAAGAAAAGAAAAGAAAAGAAAAAGAAAAAGAAAGAAAGAAAAGAAAAAGAAAAGAAAAGAAAGAGAAAGAAAAGGAAAAGAGAAGAAAAGAAAAGAGGAAGAAAAAGAGAAGAAAGAAAGAATCAATAAGAACGATAAAAGAACGAAACGAAAGAAAAAGAAAGAAAGAAAGAAAGAAAGAAAGAAAGAAAGAAAGAAAGAAAGAAAGAAAGAAAGAGAAAAGCAGAGGAGGGTACAGTTTGACAATCCACACTCACTCCCACCTCGGTGTCCTTGTCCCACAGTGGTAGGGAGGGCTGGGAGCAGAGCGCCTTCCAGGGCCAACAGAGACCCCTAAATTGGTCTTGATGTCATTCCAACCTGAGAATGAATAGCAGTGATGGACCAGGTGTGGTGGTTCATAACTGTGATCCCAGCACTTTGGGGAGGCCAAGGAGGGAGGATTGCTTGAGCCCAGAAGTCGAGACTGCAGTGAGCCATGATTGCACCACCGCACTCCAGCCTGGACAACAGAGCAAGACCCTGTCTCAAAAAAAAAAAGACGGCCGGGCGCGGTGGCTCAAGCCTGTAATCCCAGCACTTTGGGAGGCCGAGATGGGCAGATCACGAGGTCAGGAGATCGAGACCATCCTGGCTAACACAGTGAAACCCCGTCTCTACTAAAAAATACAAAAAATGAGCCGGGAGAGGTGGCAGGCGCCTGTAGTCCCAGATACTCAGGAGGCTGAGGCAGGAGAATGACGTGAACCCGGGAGGCGGAGCTTGCAGTGAGCTGAGATCCGGCCACTGCACTCCAGCCTGGGCGAGAAAGCGAGACTCCGTCTCAAAAAAAAAAAAAAAAAAAAAAAAAAAAAAAGACAACAGTAGCGATGGAGGTGCCTGATGGAAGAGAATGGAGGCGGCATGAACTAGATGCTTGCAGTTCTTCAGACTTCCCTGTCTTGGCTTCTACCGCAGCCAGGCTCACCTTACCTCATGCATTGGGAGCTGCCCTACATCGCAAGGTGTATTAATTTCCTATTCCTGCCATAACAAATTACCCCAAACGTAGTGGCATTAAGACAACACAAGTGGGCCAGGCATGGTGGCTCATGCCTGTAATCCCAGCACTTTGGGAGGCCGAGGGGGGGTGGATCATGACGTCAAGAGTTTAAGGCTAGCCTGGCCAACATGGTGAAACCCCATCTCTACTAAGAACACAAAAATTAGCCGGACATGGTGGCAAGCACCTGTAATCCCAGCTACTCAGGAGGCTGAGGCAGAATTGCTTGAACCTGGGAGGCGGAGGTTGCAGTGAACTGAGATCGCGCCACTGCACTCCAGCCTGGGCGACAGAGCAAGACGCCGTCTTGGGGGAAAAAAAGAGACAACACAAATGTACTATCTGGCCAGGCGGGGTGACTCTTGCCTGTAATCCAGCACTTTGGGAGGCCGGGTGGATCACTTGAGGTCAGCAGTTCAAGACCAGCCCAGCCAACATGGTGAAACCTCGTCAATACAAATACAAAAAAATAAAAAATTAGTCGGGCGCGGTGGCGGGTGCCTGTAATCCCAGATACTCAGGAGGCTGAGGCAGGAGAATCGCTTGAACCTAGGAGGTGGAAGTTTCAGTGAGTCAGGATCCCACCACTACACTCCAGCCTGGGCGACACAGCGAGACTCCGTCTCAAACAAACACAAACAAAGAAAACAAATGTATTATCTTACAATTCTGGAAGTCAGAATTCTGAAATAGGCCTTATTGAGCTAAAATCAAGGTGTGGGCAGCACTGGGTCCTTCCAGAGTTTCCAGGGGAGAGCCTGTTTCCCACACCCCTCAGCTGGGGGGCCCTTCCTCCACCTCCTCAGCCAGCCCACAGCCTCCTCCAGTCTCTGATTATCGCCCTCCTGCCTCCTCTCAGGAGGGCCCTGTGATGATCTTGGACCCCCGGATAACCCAGGATCATCTCCCATTCCAAGTTCCTTAACCCAATCCCACCTGCAAAGTCCCTTTGGCCATGTGAGGTGACAGGTGACATATCCACAGGTCCTGGAGGTTACGACGTAGACTTTGGGGACGGGGGTTATTATTTTGCTGACACACAGGAGCATCTTCCTACTGAGGCAAGTGATCCCCAACTCATGTTCAGAGCTGGATACAGCCGCACCTGAATGTAATGTTTATTTTATTTTACTTTACTTTTATTTCATCTTACCTTATCTTATCTTATCTTTTCTTTTCTTATCTTATCTTGCTTTGCTTGGGACAGGCTCTTACTCTGTTGCCCAGGCTGGAGTGCAGTGGCACAATCTCGGCTCACTGCAACTTCCGCCTCCTGGGTTCAAATGATTCTCCTGCCTCAGCCTCCTGAGTAGCTGGGATTACAGCCACCTGCCACCACGCCCAATTAATTTTTGTATTTTTAGTAGAGACAGGGTTTCACCATGTTGGTCAAGCTGGTCTTGAACTCCTGACCTCAGGTGATCCGCCTGGCTAGGCCTCCCAAAGTGCTGGGATTACAAGCGTGAGTCACCACGCCGGGCCCTGAATGCACTGTTTAACTTAAACTAACCCATTCAGAGACAACAGCCTGAGGACCAAGAATCTCTCCTGGCTTTTCCCACCACCCCAGTTCCCCGTCCCATTTTCTCCATTAGCAGATGAATGGTGAGGACTACAGTGTTTAGAGCAGCAGACAAGATTTCGTTGCTTACAGCTAGATGCATGTTTATATATACACACACCTTTGTAGTCCCCATCCAAAACCAAGATCTGAAACATATATATATATATATTTTTTTTTTTTTTTTTGAGACGGAGTCTCGCTCTGTCACCCAGGCTGGAGTGCTAGTGGCCGGATCTCAGCTCACTGCAAGCTCCGCCTCCCAGGTTCACGCCATTCTCCTGCCTCAGCCTCCCGGGTAGCTGGGACTACAGGCGCCCGCCACCTCGCCCGGCTAGTTTTTTGTAGTTTTTAGTAGAGACGAGGTTTCACCGTGTTAGCCAGGATGGTCTCGATCTCCTGACCTCGTGATCCGCCCGTCTCGGCCTCCCAAAGTGCTGGGATTACAGGCTTGAGCCACCGCGCCCGGCCCTGAAACATATTTCTTTACCCTGGAAGTCCCCCTTGTTCCCCCTACCAGTCTCCACCCGCTGGGGTAATCACTGCTCCGACTTCCATCATTAAGAACTGGTCCACCAGGGCGCGGTGGGCGGTGGCTCACGCCTGTAATCCCAGTACTTCGGAGGCCAAGGCGGGCGGGTCACCCGAGGTCAGAAGTTCTAGGTAAGTTCTAAACCCCGTCTCTACTAAAAATACAAAAATTAGCTGGGTGTGATGGCGCACGCCTGTAATCCCAGCTACTTGGGAGGCTGAGGCAGGAGAATCGCTTGAACCCAGGAGGCGGAGGTTGCCATGAGCCTAGATCTCGACACTGCACTCCAGCCTGGGCAACAGAGCAAGACTCCATCTCAAAAAAAGAAAAAAAAAGAAAAAGAAAAAACTATTTGCAACATCTGCTCTTGAAATTCATTGGAATGGAATTTACGCGTGTTCAGTTGTGTCTGCTCCTTTTATTTAAGAATACATCCGAGAGATTCGTCTGTGATGCTGGATGCTTCAATGCTTGTAGTTATTTATTGTTCTGGAGCATTCTATTATATGAACACACGACCACTGGGGCTATCTTGAGCAAATCTGCTATGAACAATCTTTTTCTTTTTTTTGAGACAGTATCTCACTGTTACCCAGGCTGGAGTGCAGTGGCACAATCGTGGCTCACTGCAGCCTTGACCTCCTGGGCTCAAGCGAGCCTCGTGCCTCAGTCTCCCGAGCAGCTGAGACTACAGGCATACACCACCATGCCTGGCTAATTAAAAAATTTTTTTTTGTAGAGACAGGGTCTCACTATGTTGTCCAGGCTGGTCTTGAACTCCTGAGGAGATCTCTCTGCAAAAAAATTGTATCTGCAAAAAATAGTAACAATTAGCTGGGTAGCCAGGCGCGGTGGCTCACGCCTGTAATCCCAGCACTTTGGGAGGCCGAGGCAGGCGGATCACAAGGTCAGGAGATCGAGACCATCCTGGCTAACACGGTGAAACCCTGTCTACTAAAAAAAATACAAAAAAACAGCGGGGCGTGGTGGCGGGCGCCTGTAGTCCCAGCTACTCGGGAGGCTAAGGCAGGAGAATGGCTTGAACCCGGGAGATGGAGGTTGCAGTGAGCCAAGACTGTGCCACTGCACTCCAGCCTGGGTGACAGAGCTAGACTCCGCCTCACAAAAAATAAAAAATAAAAATAAATAAAATAATAAATAAAATACAAAATTAGCCGGGTTTGGTGGCTCATGCCTGTAGTCCCAGCTATGCAGGAGGCTGAGGCAGGAGAATCGCTTGAACCTGGGAGGCGGAGGTTGCAGTGAGCCGAGGTCCCGCCACTGCACTCTAGCCTGGGTGGCAGAGCGAGACTCTGTCTCAAAAAAAAAAAAAAATCGTCAATTGTATTTCAATAAAACTGAGGTGAGAGGAAGAAAAATACAAAACAATTGAAGGACAAAAAAGAACGTGGAAGAAATAGAGACACATCCCAACTGCGGGGAGAAACAAGCAAATAATGTTACCACGTCAGTTTCCTCTGTGTTAATCCATACACCTTTATTTCAATACCAATCAAAATTCCAATCCGAATTTTTTTCAGAGTGAAGGAGAACTGAACGCAATTATTTTAAAATTCATATGGCAGAATATACATTTCAGACTTACCAGGATTTTTTTTTTTAAGAAAGCAGAAGGGCATTTGTTTTTGCAAGAAGTTGAAACGTATTGTAAAATGACAATAATTATAAAGTTACAATATCGTTTACCTAAAAACTAATCAAAATGTATATTAACTTAGAGTGGAATTGAGGAGTCTTTTCCTTTTTGGCGGGGAAGGCTGTGGTTGGCATAACTGGGTACCATTAAGAATATAATAGGCTGGGTATGGTGGCTCACGCCTGTAATCCCAGCACTTTGGGAGGCCAAGGCGGGTGGATCACCCAAGGTCAGGAGTTCGAGACCAGCCAGACCAACATGGTGAAACCCTCTCTCTATTAAAAAAATACAAAAATTAGCTGGGCGTGGTGGCAGGCGCCTGTAGTCCCAGCTACTCGGGAGGCTGAGGCAGGGGAATCGCTTGAACCTGGGAGGCGGAGGTTACAGTGAGCCGAGATAGCGCCGTTGCACTCCAGCCTGGGTGACAGAGCGAGAATCTGTCTCAAAAAAAAAAAAAACAAAAAAACAAAAAAAAAAGAGTATAATAAAGAAGCTGGAGACTGTGGTGGTGCACACCTGTAACTCCAGCTACTTAGGAGGCTGAGGTGGGAGGATCCCTAGAGCCAGGAAGTTCAAGGCTGCAGTGAGCTCTGATTGAACCATTGCACTCCAGCCTGGGCAACAGAGCAAGACCCTATCTCTACAAAAAAGTAGAGACTCTGTCTCAAAAAAAAAGTGTGTATATATATGTATATATATAAACACACACATATATATAAAATATTAAATAATGTGGGTTGTGTATTCCGTTATGTCAAAGAAAATCCATTGCTCAGAATCTAAAATCTCTCACAATTGTAAAGAGATATTTGTATAATGGTCATTGCAGTATTCTTTGACTAGTTTTTTTTTTTAAATTGGCAATAGGCCGGGCACGGTGGCTCACGCCTGTAATCCCAGCACTTTGGGAGGCCGAGACGGGCGGATCACGAGGTCAGGAGATCGAGATCATCCTGGCTAACACGGTGAAACCCCGTCTCTACTAAAAAATACAAAAAACTAGCCGGGCAAGGTGGCGGGCGCCTGTAGTCCCAGCTACTTGGGAGGCTGAGGCAGGAGAATGGCGTAAACCCGGGAGGCGGAGCTTGCAGTGAGCTGAGATCTGGCCACTGCACTCCAGGCTGGGCTGAGCGAGACTCCGTCTCAAAAAAAAAAATTGGTACTAATATAAATGTCTGTATTAATCAGGGTCCTGGCTATGGTTAAATTGATTGCAAAACTGGTCTCAATTCTTCACACTGTCTGGGTGCGGTGGCACAAGCCTGTAATCCCAGCACTTTGGGAGGCCAAGGCAGGTGGATAACTTGAGGCCAGAAGTTTGAGACCAGCCTGGTCAACAAGGCAAAACCCTGCCCCTACTAAAAATGCAAAAATTAGCCAGGCGTGGTGGCATGTGGCTATAGTTCCAGCTACTCGGGAGGCTGAGGCAGAGAATGGCATGATCCTGGGAGACAGAGGTTGCAGTGAGCCGAGACAGTGCCACTGCACTCCATCCTGGGTGACAGAGTGAGACTCCGTCTCAAAACAAAACAAAGAAAAGTTTAATGAAGAGGGTTGCTTTCTCTTTTCTTTTCTTTTTCTTTTCTTTTTTTTTTTTTGAGATGGAGTCTCGCTCTGTCTCCCAGGCTGGAGTGCAGTGGCCGGATCTCAGCTCACTACAAGCTCTGCCTTCCGGGTTTACGTCATTCTCCTGCCTCAGCCTCCCGAGTAGCTGGGACTATGGGCGCCTGCCACCTCGCCCAGCTAGTTTTTTTGTAGTTTTTAGTAGAAACGGGGTTTCACCGCGTTAGCCAGGATGGGCTTTCTCTTTTCTTCATTTCTTTCTTTCTTTTTTTTTTTTTTTGAGACAGAGTTTAGCTCTTGTAGCCCAGGCTGAAGTACAGTGGCA
Source organism: Rhinopithecus roxellana (assembly GCF_007565055.1). Classification (NCBI taxonomy): domain Eukaryota; kingdom Metazoa; phylum Chordata; class Mammalia; order Primates; family Cercopithecidae; genus Rhinopithecus; species Rhinopithecus roxellana. The sequence goes on from NC_044556.1 coordinate 12,136,669, forward strand.
CCATCTCGGCTCACCGTAACCTCCATCTCCCAGGATCACGCCATTCTCCTGCCTCAGCCTCCCGAGTAGCTGAGATTACAGGCACCCAACAGCAGGCCCGGCTAATTTTTTTGGTATTTTTAGTGGGAACAGTGTTTCACCATGTTGGCCAGGCTGGTCTTGAACTCCTGACCTCAGGTGATCCACCTGCCTCGGCCTCCCAAAGTGCTGGGATTACAGCTGTGAGCCACCGAGCCTGGCTGAGGTTTGCATTTTTTAAAAGAGGTGGGCTCTCGCTGTGTTGCCAAGACCGGAGTGCAGTGGCACCATTATAGCTCACTTCAGCTTCAACCTCCTGGGCTCAAGTGATCCTCCCGCCTCAGCTTCCTGAGTAGCTGGGACTACAGGCACCACCACCACACCCAGCTCATGCTTTTATTTTTATTTATTTTATTTTATTTATTTTTGAGATGGAGCCTGGCTCTGTCGCCCAGGCTGGAGTGCAGTGGCGCCATCTCGGCTCACTGCAACCTCCACCTCCTGGGCTCAAGCGATTCTCCTGCCTCAGCCTCCTGAGTGGCTGGGATTACAGGTGCCCACCATCACGCCTGGCTAAATTTTGTATTTTTTTGTAGAGATGGGGTTTCACCATGTTTGCCAAGCCGGTCTCAAACTCCTGACCCCAAGTAATCCACCTGCTTCGACCTCGCAAAGTGCGGGGATTACAGGCATGAGGCACCGCACCCAGCCTCTATGAAAATTTTTAGGCCAGGCGCGGTGGCTCATGCCTGTAATCCCAGCATTTGGGAGGCCGAGGCAGGTGGATCACGAGGTCAGGAGTTCAAGACCAGCCTGATCAACATGATGAAACCCCCTCTCTACTAAATATACAAAAATTAGCCAGGCGCAGTGGCTCATTCCTGTTATCCCAGCACTTTGGGAGGCCGAGGCGGGTGGATCACAAGGTCAGGAGATCAAGACCATCCTGGCTAACACGGTGAAACCCCGTCTCTACTAAAAATACAAAAAATGAGCCGGGCATGGTGGTGGGCACCTGTAGTCCCAGCTACTCGGGAGGCGGAGGCAGGAGAATGGTGTGAACCCGGGAGGCGGAGCTTGCAGCCAAGATCGCGCTGCAGCCTGGCAACAGAGCCAGACTGTCTCAAAAAAAAAAAAAAAAAAATAGCCAAGTGTTGGCCGGGCACAGTTACCCATGCCAGTAATCTCAGCACTTCGGGGACCGAGATGGGTGGATCACCTGAGGTCAGGAGTTCGAGACCAGCCTGGCCAACGTGGCAAAACCCCATCTCTATTAAAAATACGAAAATTAGCCGGACATGGTGGCACATTCCAGTAATCCCAGCTACTTGGGAGGCTGAGGCAGGAGAGTTGCTTGAACCCGGGAAGCAGAGGTTGCAGTGAGCTGAGATCACACTATTGCATTCCAACCTGGATGACAGAGCGAAACTCTGTCTCAAAAAAAAAAAAAAAAAAATTAGCCAAGCGTGGTGGTGGGCACCTGTAGTCCCAGCTACTAGGAAGGCTGAGGCAAGAGAATCGCTTGAGCCCGGAAGGCAGAGGTTGCAGTGAGCCGAGATTGTGCCACTGCACTCACGCCTGTGACAAGAGCCAAACTCTGTCTCAAAAAAATTAAAAAAAAAGAACTGAAATTAATTACCAGTGACGACATTTCTTCATTTCTTCATTTTACTTTTTCATATTTTCTAATTAGCTTTTCAGTCAGAAAGAAAAACTGCCAACCGTGTATGGCAGGTCACAGATAATACGCAAAGCCATGTCTGAACGTCTTTAATATTTATGTGCAATTATTTTGCACATATGTGCATGTTTACAGGCAAGACACTTCCCAAGCTTTCTCTCTGGAACAGTGAGATTGATAATTTTTTTGTTGTGGTGGTTGATGGCCTCCATTTTACTACAATTTTACCACCCAAGACACGCATTGTTTGTGTAATAAAAAATAATAACTAGATTTATTTTTCTACCTCCTTGACTTCCCCCGTGGCCTCTCTCAAATTTGCCCAACAACCTTTCCTGGCACCCGTGATAATTGATCCTTAATCAAATATTCAAATGGGTGCTTCAAGGAAAGGCACGGTGATTTGGCAATTTTGATGATAAATAATATTTCTTTGCTTTGTCCCCCCCACACTGCTTCTCCCTCCCTAGTCCCCCTCTTTTTGCAGTCCAACCCCGACGTTGCCCCCCGCCCCACCAGAATCTCGCAAATATCTTTCGGTTTTAAGAGTTCCCTGGGGAAGCCTTGTTCTAAATGAGGTGTAAAAATCTAAGCGGCACAAAAAAAAAAATAGCGCGAGGTTGGAATCAATATTCTCTTCACAGCTCCATCGATTAACAACCATATTCTTCATTTATTAATTATGAAGGGGGATTTCAGGGCCTCCGTCTCCTTCTTTCGAGGTGACATGGCAGCTTCCCCTCCTCCCTGCCTCCCCCAGGTCTAGGGCCTGTGGTACCCAGGGCTCAGCATCCCTGGAGCCAGGAGAGGAGGGAGGGAAGTGGGCATTCTGCCCCCACCGTCAGGTCCGGCCAGGAGCAGAGAGCTCTGTCTGGCTTTGGAATCTGCCTCAATGCACAGGAGTCTAGTTATCTGTTCCCGTGCTGGCTTTGCCGTCTGTCTCCTTAGAAGATAAGCTCCATGGCCGGGTGCGGTGGCTCACGCCTGTCATCCCAGCACTTTGGGAGGCCGAGGTGGGTGGATCACCTGAGGTCAGGAGTTCGAGACCAGCCTGGCCAAGATGGCGAAACCCAGTCTCTACTAAAAACAAAAAAAAAAATTAGCCGGGTGTGGTGGCATGCGCCTGCAATCCCAGCTACTCAGGAGGCTGAGGCAGGAGAATCGCTTGAATCCAGAGAATCGCCTGAACCCACTGCAGAGGTTGCAGTGAGCCGAAATCGTGCCACTGCACGCCAGCTTGGGCAACAGAGGGAGACTCCGTCTCAAAAAAAAAAACAAAAACAGAAACGGAGATAAGCTCCATGTGGACCTTGTTTGTTTTCCCCTGCTGTGTTTCTGACACTGGGTGCATGTGCTCTACGAAATGGTGCCGAGACAGTGGCAGAGTCACAGGGGCAAGAGACAGGCAGGAAGGAATGGAGTTCGAAAGCCAGCTCTGACCACGGTCCATTCATGTGTGTTGGCCTCTGGGAGTCTCACCTCCCTTTCTCCTGCTCTATTTCTGACCCTGGACACACACGCTCAGTAAAGCTGTGCTGAGAGAGTGAACCATGAGCATGGTGGCTGAGTGCAGCAGCTGGCGGCCCTGGATCCCACTTTCCTAACCTTGTGGGCCTCAGTTTTCTCATCTGTAAAATGGCCCCTCCATCCGACGAGGCCATACCTCATGTCAGCCCTTGTTTGGGCTGAACCCCCTTGTTTATACTGGGGGGATGTCTTTCATCTGGGAAGTCACTGGGTCAGGAGCCAGGTCAGATTCACCTTTGTCCCCAGAGCACAGCATCAGGATGGCCCAGAAGTGATCACTCAAAGTGCTTGTGGGTGGAAAAATGGATGGGTGGGAGGTTGGATGGGATGGAGGCATAAGTGAGTGGATGGGAGATGAACAGATGTATGGGAGGGCAGATGAGTGAATGGGTACGTAAGTGGATAGATGCGTGAATGAATCAGTGAATGAGTGTGAGTGTAGTTGGATGGGTGACTGGAGGAATTGAGTGAATGGATGTATGGATACATGGGTACATAGGTGTGTGGATGGGTGGAAGGGTGAGTGGATAGGTAGAACAATGAATGGGTGGATGACAAAATAAAAGATAAACAATGAATGAGTGGATGAATAGATGGGTGAATGGTTTGGTGAATGGATTGGTGGGTGGCTGGTTGGCTAGGTGGGTGAGTGGATCAATATATGAATGAATATATGTGTAATGTGTGGGAGAACAGACAAATGGTTAGATGGATGGGTGGATGGATGGCTACAAAGACAGGCGAATGGATGAGTGGAAAGGAGGATAAATGGGTGGATGGATGGGAGGATGGATGGATAGGTGGGTGGTTGGATGAGAGGTTGGATGGGTGTAGAGTATGAATGGGAGGATGGGAGGATGGATGGATGGGAAAATGAATGGGTGGATAGATGAATGAATGGATGGGAGGATGGAGGATAAATGAGTGGGAGGATGAATAGATGAATGGATGAATGGGTGGGATGATGGATGGGGGTTGGGTGAGTGAGTGGATGGATGGATAGATGGGTGGATGGATGGATGGATGGATGGATGGAAAGATGGATGGATGTGTAGATAGGTAGATCTGTAGATGGGTAGATGGGTGAGAGAATGAGTGGGTGTGAGAGGATGGATGAATGGGAGGATGGATAGATGGAGGGATGAACGGATGGGAGGATGGATGAGTGTGGGAGAATAGATGGATGATAAATGGGTGAGTGTCTTGATGGAGGGGCAGGTGAGTGGGTGGGTGGGTGGGTGGATGGTGGTAGATGGGTAGATGGATAAGAGAATGAATGGGTGTGAGAGGATGGATGGATGGATGGATGAATGGATGGATGGATGGGTAGATGGATGGATTTGTGGGTAGATGGAGGATAGATGAGTGTGGGAGAATGGATGGATGATAAATGGGTGAGTGTCTTGATGGAGGGGCAGGGGGGTGGATGGTGGTAGATGGGTAGATGGATGAGAGAATGAACGGGTGTGAGAGGATGGGTGGATGGATGGATGGATGGATGGATGGATGGGTGGGTGGATGGATGGATGGATGGATGGATGGGTGGATGGATGGATGGATGGATGGATGGATGGATGGATGGATGGGTGGGTGGGTGGATGGATGGATGGATGGATGGATGGATAGATGGATGGATGGATGGATTTGTGGGTAGATGGAAGATGGATGAGTGTGGGAGAATGTATGAATGGGAGGATAGATGGACGGAGGGATGAATGGATAGGAGGATGGATGAGTGTGAGAGAATGGATGGATGATAAATGGATGAGTGTCTTGATGGAGGGGCTGGTGGGTGGGTGGGTAGTGGATGGTGGGTGAGTGGGCGGGTATGGGTGGGTGAACACAGGGCCTCGGTGGGCTTATTTTGCACTGGTTCCCCGTGCAGCACTTAAGTTTTCTGGAGCTCCCTTTCCAAGTATTCGTTGTACCTGTAGGAGGTGTACCTGTAGTCCCGGCTCAATTCTCTGTAAAGGACAGTGGGGGTGCAGTGGGGAGGGGGAGGGGAGGCCTATAAGAGGGTCTCATCAGTCCTCCAGCTGGGAAATGGAGCTGGGATCAAGTGGTGGGGGGAGGAAGGGTGCTGGGGGGAAGAGCAGAATTCGGGGCCAGAAGAGACTCCAGGTTGAGTAGGAAGCCCAGTCACCCAGCCTGGCCCCCTCTCCACCTCCCTGAGGGGCCCTCTAACAACCGAGCTGGCCGCTCCCCTCCCTGCCCACCAGCACCCTCCAGGGCTCCCTCCGCCCCTGCCCATCCCCCCGCCCCTCCCCCACTCCAAGCGCTCCCAGCACCCCCCCATGTCTGTACCCCGCCCCCCTGCTCTCCGCGGGGGGCCGGGGAGGAGAGGGGGCGGCTCCGTGCGGGGTGCCGGGGCGCAGAGCCAGCGGCGGGAGCTGTCAGCGCCGATCGTGGGGAGGGGGCTCCTCTGCCCGAGGTCGATGGGAGCGGGGGCCCAGGCTGCGGTTTACACTGAATCCACAAAAATCACCGAAGCTTGAAAAGTGCTCAATAAGCCATCGATCGCTCTCTGCTGATCGGTACCGCCGCCGCAGCGGGGCTGGGGGGAAAGGCGGGGCGAGCAGACCCAGGCTCCCTGCCTGCGCCCCACGCGGGACCGCGGCATCTGCCCCCCACCCACGTGAGGCTGCAGCCCCAGGGCCTGGGCAAGAGGTCCCCATCCCGCTTGCAGGCCCGGGCTCCAGACCTGACCACGCTGAGGGGCGGGGAGAGAGCGGGGTAGAAAGAACACCCCCTCCTCTGCCCTCCCAATGATGTCTGTGGCCCTGGGACTGCAAAATTCTTCCCCAGGCCAGGCGTGGTGGCTCCTGCCTGTCATCCCAGCACTTCGGGAGGATCACCTGAGGTCAGGAGTTCCAGACCAGCCTGGCCAACATGGTGAGACCCTGGCTCTACTAAAAATACAAAAATTAGCTGGGCATGGTGGTGCGCACCTGTAATCCCAGCTACTCCGAAGGCTGAGGCAGGAGGATCCCTTGAATCTGGGAGGCAGGAGGTTGCAGTGAGCCAAAATGGAGCCAAGATAGGCTGCACTCTAGCCTGGGCAACAGAGTGAGACTCCTTCTTTAAAAAAAAAAAATTCCTTCCCCAGGTGCTTCCAAAGATATGGAATTAAGACAAACCCTGACACATTCACTGTGACTGCTGTGTGACCTTGAGTGTGTTTCTTAACCTCTCTGTGCCTCCATTGCCGTATCTGTAAGATGAGTATGGTAGCACGCACCCTGCCTGCAATTCATGGCTTCCTTAGGGTCTCACTTGTGAATTTCCTCCGGCCTTTTGGGGACTTCTTTCCTTCTCAGCTGGGGAAGGCATTGTGCTGCCTGAAAAACCTCTTCCCCAGTTCAAGGCTTGGAGGCAGGACACAGTTTGGTGCATTCAGAGAACTGCCAGTACCAGTGGCCATGTATTCGGAAAGAGGTGAGTAGGAAGAGGTGAGGCCATGGGGCGGGCAGCCACTTGATGGGGACAGCATTTGTTCTTAATTCTGGAGGTAACAGGGAGCCGTGGAGGATTTTGAGCAGAGGTGTGAAGTGAATTGAGAATCTCCTTCCCCAGAGCTGAGCCTCTGTCCTGGGGTGGCCTCCATGCTGACTCACTTCCTCTTCCCGGTGGCCCATGGTCACCACTCCAGGCCCTTCTCCCTCTGAAGTCCCTCCCCTTGACCCCACACTGGCTTTCCAGGGACCTCCCAAGTCCGGATCTGAACTCGGCCCTCCCCCACTCTAGGCCCTTCCAAAGCTCCCGGTAGCCAACCAAAGCCCTTGGCCCAATGCTCTACCCACTCCATGAGCGAGCTATTCCACTGCAAGTCCAGCCACACGCCGCCTGGCCCGCCAGGCCCACCTTCCACCGCAGCACTGCCTGGCTGTTGCCACACTCGTCCTCATCCCACCCAGCCTTTGTCTAGCAGTTTCTCCGGCCTGGAGGTCGTTCCCCACCCTGCATGCTGGCGAAAGCCCTCCTCATCCTTCAAGCCCCTTTCCCCAGAGCCCTCCCAGGCAGCATCTCCCAGAGACAGCCCCAGCCCGAGGCCTCCTCCGAGCTCCGTCTGCATCCTCTCTCCCAGCCCAGCCTGGGGGTACCTTCTGTCTGGGGGTACCTTCTGTTTGTTTTGTAGAAGGTGGAAGAAGGAGGCATCGGTAGCAAGGGCCGGACGAGTCCAAGAGACACAAAGCCAGAACCTTCCCCCAACTGCCTGGAAAACTGAGGCCCTACTGGCAGATCTTGCCTCCCACAGCTCCCTCTGGCCTTTTAGCACAGCCCCCAACTCACACCCAGAAGGACCCCACCACACCAGGTCCCAACGGGAGAGAGAGAAGAGAAAAAAACAGACAAAAAGGCAAGTGGAATCAGGGCCTCCCTCCACTACCCGTCTCACGAGACCCCCTCCCTTCCTTCTGGAGGCCCCCACTCTGAGAGTCTCAGCCCCCCCACCCAGGTGCCCCATCTGACCTATGCAGTAGCAGGGGCCACCCCCACCCCCGCCCTCACCCTCTCCCCAAAGGTCAGGGAGCTAATTTCATTTCCATGTATCTCTCACACCTCAATGATTAATAATTGAAGAAAATGTATTTCTTTGGGGGCCCAGGATAAATTAGAAATAACTACAGAATTCCTATGCTGCCAGAGGCACGACGCCCGTGGGAAGACAGAGCCAGGAGAGGGGCGAGGGCTTCCCAGGGCCCAGAAGCTGACGGCACTGAAGAATGATTTCAAAGCCACCCTAACAGAATCACTTGCGGAGGACGTTCTCTGCACCAGGAAGGCGCTGGGCTGAGGCTTTGGAAGCCAATGACCTCACCACCCCCATTTTACAGATAGGGAAACTGAGGCACAGACCAGGGAAGTGACTTGCCTGTGGTCACACAGCTGGGATTCAAGCAAAGACTGTCCCCCACCACCCCTTTATTCTGTCCTCCCGTCACCAGTGCCATGCTTCCTGCCCCCAGGATTGCACAAGGGCGTAGAGGCCTGGGGCATGGGGAAGCTCTCAGTCCTACACCCTGACAGCCTGTGGCCTGCTCATCACAGATGTGTCATCTCCACTCACCCGGCATGTCCTGAAACTTTTTTTTTTTTTTGAGACGGAGTCTCGCTCTGTTGCCCAGGTTGGAGTGCAGTGGCGCAATCTCAGCTCACTGCAACCTCCGCCTCCTGGGTTCAAGCAATTCTCCTGCCTCAGCCTCCTGAGTAGCTGGGGTTACAGGTATCCGCCACTAAGCCCCGCTAATTTTTGTACTTTTAGTAGAGATGGGGTTTCACCGTGTTGGCCAGGATGGTCTCGAACTCCTGACCTCAGGTGATCCACCCGCCTCGGCCTCCCAAAGTGCTAGGATTACAGGCGCGAGCCACCGTGCCCGGCCATGTCCTGAAAATCTTGAGGCGTCTCCTAAGCTCCGATGCCTTGCCCAGTCTCGCTTAATCCTCACAAATACCCCTACTCACACCAGGGAAGACCAAAGCTCAGAGAGGTGAAGCCACCTGCCCGGGGTCCCATGACACAGGGAGGCAAATTCACCTGTGTCCTTCTTATGAGTGGGGCTCCCTCTGGGACCCCTCCAGGCATTGCCCTTCCCATTGGCTTTTTTTTTTTCTTTTTTTTTGAGACAGTCTTGCTCTGTCACCTAGGTTAGAGAGCAGTGATGAGATCTTGGCTCACTGCAACCTCCACCTCTTAGGTTCAAGTGATTCTCCTGCCTCAGCCTCCCTAGTAGCTGGGTTACAGGTGTCCACCACCATGCCTGGCTAATTTATTTTCTTTTTTTATTATTTATTTATTTATTTATTTATTTTGAGATGGAGTCTCACGCTTTCTACCCCAGGCTGGAGTGCAGTGGTGCGATCTCAGCTCACTGCAAGCTCTGCCTCCCAGGTTCACGTCATTCTCCTGCCTCAGCCTCCCTAGTAGCTGGGACTACAGGCGCACACTATGCCTGGCTTTTTTCTTGTTTTTTTTTTTTTTTGTTTGTTTGTTTGTTTGAAATGGAGTCTCGCTCTGTTGCCCAGGCTGGAGTGCAGTGGCCGGATCTCAGCTCACTGCAAGCTCCGCCTCCCGGGTTTAGGCCATTCTCCTGCATCAGCCTCCCAAGTAGCTGGGACTACAGGCGCCCGCCACCTTGCCCAGCTAGTTTTTTGTATTTCTTAGTAGAGACGAGGTTTCACCGTGTTAGCCAGGATGGTCTCGATCTCCTGACCTCGTGATCTGCCCGTCTCGGCCTCCCAAAGTGCTGGGATTACAGGCTTGAGCCACTGCGCCTGGCCCTTTTTTTTGTATTTTTAGTAGAAACAGGGTTTCACTGTGTTAGCCAGGATGGTCTCAATCTCCTGATCTTGTGATCCACCCACCTCGGCCTCCCAAAGTGCTAGGATTACAGGCATGAGCCACTGTGCCTGGCTTTTTTTATATTTTTAGTAGAGACGGGGTTTTGCCATGTTGGCCAGGCTGGTCTCAAACTCCTGACCTTGTGATCCACCTGCCTTGGCCTCCCAAAGTGCTGGGATTACAGGCGTGAGCCATTGCGCTCAGCTTTTTTTGTATTTTTAGTAGAAGCTGGGTTTTGCCATGTTGGCCAGACTGGTCTCAAACTTGCCCATCTCCGCCTCCCAAAGGGGCTGGGATTACAAGTGTGAGCCATCACGCCCGGCGCCATTGGCATCTTGAGGCTCAGCCCCACGTGAGATGGGACGGGCGATGCTTGACCCCACATGGAGCCTGTCCCAGGATCTACTTGATGGAAATTGAAGAGGTCAGAAGACACTGTGGTGCATCCAGGTTCAGAGAGGTACCGGCTGCAGTAGCCAACGGGTGGAGGTGCCCAAGTGTCCCTCACCAGACGGACGAATCCACACGACTCAGCCACAAAAAGGAATGAGGCTCTGACCCAGGCCACAGCATGGATGGGCCTTGAGGACATCACAGTCAGTGAGGGATGCCAGACACAGAAGGAGAAATCTTGTGTCACTCCACACATAAAAGTGCCCTAGAGGCCGGGCGCGGTGGCTCACTCTGTAATCCCAGCACTTTGGGAGGCTCAGTTGGGAGGATGGCTTGAACCCAGGAGTTTGAGATCAGCCTAGGCAACATGGCGAGAGCCTGTCTCTACAGAACATACAAAAATTAGCCGAGCGTGGTGGCATGCACCTGTAATCCTAGCACTTTGGAAGGCTGAGGCAGGAGGATCACTTGAACTCGGGAGGCAGAGGTTGCAGTGAGCCAAGATTATGCCACTGCACTCCAGCCTGGGCAACAGAGTGAGACAGACTGTATTTAAAAAAAAAAAACAAAAAAAACTTGAGATAGGAAACTTTATTTATATATTTTATTTATATATGTTTTAACACTGCTTAAAAAATTTTGGCGCTGGACATGGTGGCTCACGCCTGCAATCCCAGCACTTTGGAGGGCCAAGGTAGGTGATCACCTGAGGTCAGGAGTTCGAGACCAGCCTGGCCAACATGGTGAAATCCCATCTCTACTAAAAATACAAAAGTTAACCGGGCGTGGTGGCGGGCACCTGTAATCTAAGCTACTCAGGAGGCTGAGGCAGGAGAATTGCTTGAACGCTGGAGACGGAGGTTGCAGTGAGCCGAGATTGTTCCACTGCATTCCAGCCTGGGCGACAGAGCAAGACTTTGTCTCAATAAATAAATAAATAAATAAATCTTTCAGAAAGGGATGAAGTTCTGACCCAGACCACAGCATGGATGCACTTTGAGGACGTCACTCTCAGTGAGAGACGCCAGACACAAAAGGACACACAGTGTGTGATCCTGTTTCGATGAAATGTCCAGGACAGGCAGATCCACAGAGATGGGGGGGATGCATAGGGGTAAGAAACTAGATGCTTTTTCATTCAGATGTACGTGTTGGGGGTGGGGACCTTTATTATTCACATGCTCATCCTCCACTTACTTCAATGTGCTGTCCTTGCCCGACACTGCTATTTTGCTGTGTTCCAGAATAAAATGTACTGGGCGTAGCCTTGCTACCCAAGTAAAGGGGATTGAGAAACAGCGGTGGCCTCTTCCTTGGGTGGAATCCTGGGTGGTCATGAAAGGTGATGGGGGAGGAGACATTTAAATGATACGGGAAGATGCCCATGTGATAACAGGAGAGACACAGACCACATGAAGGTCAGAGGTCATATGAGCCTGTTTTGGTAAAACCCTTGTCTGTTATTGTTTTAAGAAACAGGGTCGGCCAGACTCAGTGACTCACGCCTAGAATCCCAGCACTTCGGGAGGCCGAGGCAGGTGGATCACCGGAGGTCAGGAGTTGGAGACCAGCTTGATCAACACGGTGAAATCCTGTCTCTACAAAAAATACAAAAGTAGCCAGGCATGGTGGCGCGCGCCTGTAATCCCAGCTACTCAGGAGGCTGAGGCAAGAGAATCGCTTGAACCTGGGAGGCAGAGGTTGCAATGGTGAGCCAAGATGGTGCTATGACACTCCAGCCTGGGCAAGAAGAGCAAAACTCTAGCTCCAAAAAAAAAAAAAAAAAAAAAGAGAGAGAGAGAGAGAGTCTTGCTCTGTCACCCAGGCTGGAGTGCAGTGGTGCAATCATAGTTCACTGCAGCCTCCAACTCCTGGGCTCAAGCGATCCTCCTGCCTCAGCCTTCCAAATAAATGGAACCTTGGCTGGGCATAGTAGCTCACGCCTGTAATCCCAGCACTTTGAGAGGCTGAGGTGGGCGGATCACCTGAGGTCAGGAGTTTGAGACCAGTTTGACCAACATGGTGAAACCCCATCTCTACTAAAAACACAAAATTAGCCAGGTGTGGTGGTGCATGCCTGTAATCCCAGCTACTTGGGAGGCTGAGGCAGGAGAATTGCTTGAACCCAGGAGGCAGACGTTGCAGTGAGCCAAGATGGTGCCATTGTACTCCAGCCTGGGCAACAAGAGCAAAAATCCATCTCAAACAAAAAAAAAAAAAAAGGAAAGAGAAAGAAAGAAAGGAAGAAAGAAAGAGAGAAAGAAAGAAAGGGAAAGAAAGAAAGAAAGAAAAAGAAAGAAAGAAAGAGAGAGAGGAAGAGAAGAGAAGAGAAGAAGACCACAGGCATGCACCACCACAACTGGACACTTTTTTAATTTTTATTTTTGTAGAGATGGGATCTCACCATGTTGCCCAGGTTGGTTGCAAACTCCTGGCCTCAAGCAATCCTCCGACCTCAGCCTCCCAAAGTGCTGTGGTTATAGGCGTGAGCCACTGCGCCTAGCCTCCTAGAGCTTTAGGAGGGAGTATGGACCTGCCCACACCTTGATTTCAAATTTCTGGCCTCAGGCCGGGCGCGGTGGCTCAAGCCTGTAATCCCAGCACTTTGGGAGGCCGAGACGGGCGGATCACAAGGTCAGGAGATCGAGACCATCCTGGCTAACACGGTGAAACCCCGTCTCTACTAAAAATACAAAAAATTAGCCGGGCGAGGTGGCGGGCGCCTGTAGTCCCAGCTACTCGGGAGGCTGAGGCAGGAGAATGGCGTGAACCCGGAAAGCGGAGGTTGCAGTGAGCTGAGATTAGGCCACTGCGCTCCAGCCTGGGTGACAGAGCAAGACTCCCTCTCAAAAAAAAAAAAGGAAAAAAAAGAAAAAGAACAAATTTCTGGCCTCTAGACTGTAGAAAAATACGTCAGTGGGGTTTTTTGTTTTGTTTTTTGAGATAGGGTCTCACTCTGTCACCCAGGCTGGAGTGCAGTGGTGCGATGTCAGCTCACCACAGCCATGACCTCCTGGACTCAAGTGATGCTCCTGCATCAGCCTCCTAAATAATTGGGACCAAAGGCACCACCACACCCGGCTCATTTTTGTATTTTTTGTAGAGATTGGGGTCTCACTATGTTGCCCAGGCTGGTCTCCAACTCCTGGCCTCAAATAATCCTCCTGATCTGGCCTCCCAAATCACTGGGACCAAAGGCACCACCAGGCCTGGCAAACTTTTGTAAATATGGGGCTGGTCTCCAACTCCTGGCCTCAAGCGATCCTCCTGCCTCTGTCTCCCACAGTGCTGGGATCACAGGCGTGCCCCCTCCCCACCAGGGGTAGCGGGTGATGGGAATGGGATTGGAACCTGGACAGTGAGGCCTCTGCGGCCACCTCCAGGATGCAGCGGACCCCGATGAAGCCCTAGCCTGGGTGCTGGGGGAGGCTCCACGGCGCGGTCCAGCAGGCGGGAAGTGATGCTGCCGACTCTATTGTTGCCATTACTATTACGGAGAGACGGGGCGGGGCTGGGGCACCGGGCCCCTCCCAGAAGCCTTTCCTGCGCTTATTCAGCGCCTGGGGCCGCGGCGATCGATGACCGCTAGGCGCCGGCCGAGCCCCCTCCGGGCCGCGCGGGGGCGCATGCGCGGAGCGGCGGGATTGATCGGCCTCGCTCGGACCTCCTCGCACCCGCCCGGCCCCGCCCCCGGCGCGTTGCCCGGCAACCGAGGCCCGGCGCGCTCCCATTGGCCGGCGGCGGACCCAGACCCGGCCGCGCGTGGTCACTTGGTCAGCGCGGGCTCGGCGTGGCCGGGGGCCTGGCTCCGAGCGCGGGTCGATGCCGCCTCGCATCTGACCTTTTCCGGCGCGGGGAGGGGGCCCGAGAGGATGGAGAGAGCTGGACCATCTTGGAAGAAAACTTTATTGACCCGTCTCTTATCTTGGGGACGCACGGTTCCCGCGGCGGGGGGGGGGGGGGGGGGGCGAGTGTACGGCTGGGTGGGGGCGGGGGACGGCCAGCACCCCCTCCCGGACATGCACGGACCCCCTGCCCGCCGCCCCGGCCATCTCCCCAGGCGGGCTGCTCTCCAGGGAAAACCAAGGCCCACAAGGGCCCGGGGGTTACCCAAGGCGCACAGGGTTTATGGGGTGCAAGGGGCCTGGAGCTCAGAAAGTGTGGCTCGGGGGCTTCAGGCTCTCTCGGCCACGCCGTGCTGACAACCGCACCCTCCAAGCAAAGCTAAAACATCTTTCGCGTTGCTGGGTCCCACACCCTCGCAGCCTGGAACCCACCACCCCACAAGGAGGGACCGTTCCTTAAATTTAAATGCGATGTTGAACAGCCGCGAAAAAGGACGAAATCCTGTCCTTTACAGCAACATGGGTACAGCTGGAGGCCATTATCCTAAGCGAATGAACGCGGGAACAGATAACCAAGTACCCATGTTCCCGCTTATCAGTGGAGGCTAAACATTGGGTACTCATGGACATGAAGATGGGAGATAATAGACCCTGAGGACTTCTAAATCGGGGAGGGAGTCGGGGGACAGAGGCTGAGAACCTCCCGGGTACCATGCTTAGCACCTGGGTGACAATGGGATCAGTCCTACCGCAAACCTCAGCATCACACCATATACCCATGGAACAAACCTGCATATGTACTCCTGAATCTAAAATTAAAAAGATGAAATTTAAAAATAATTGGCCGGGCGCGGTGGCTCACGCCTGTAATCCCAGCACTTCGGGAGGCCGAGGCAGGCGGATCACGAGGTCAGGAGTTCGAGACCATCCTGGCTAACATCGTGAAACCCCGTCTCTACTAAAAATACAAAAAATTAGCCGGGCGAGGTGGCGGGCGCCTGTAGTCCCAGCTACTCGGGAGGCTGAGGCAGGAGAATGGTGTGAACCCGGGAGGTGGAACTTGCAGTGAGCCGATCGCACCACTGCACTCCAGCCCGGGCGACAGAGCGAGACTCTCTTTCATAAATAAATAAATAAAATAATAGGAAGGGGCCAGTTGCGGTGGTTCACGCCTGTAATCCCAGCACTTTGGGAGGTCAAGGTGGGTAAATCCCTCGAGGTCAGGAGTTCCAGACCAGCCTGGCAAACATGGAGAAACCCCATCTCTACTAAAAGTACAAAAATTAGCTGGGTGTGGTGGTGAATGACTGTAGTCCCAGCTACTCAGGAGGCTAAGGCAGGAGAATCGCTTGAACCAGGGAGACAGAGGTTGCAGTGAGCTGAGATCACATCACTGCACTCCTGTCTGAGCGACAGAGCAAGACTACACCTAAAAAAATTAATTAAAAATAATAATAGGCCGGGTGTGGTGTGACTCATGCCTGTAATCCCAGCACTTTAGGAGGCCGAGACAAGAGTATTGCTTGAGCCCAAGAGTTCGAGAGTAGCCTGGACAACAGAGCGAGAGCCCATCTCTAAAAAAAAATTTTTTTTTTTTTTTTGAGATGGAGTTTAGCTTTGTCATCCAGGCTGGAGTGCAGTGGTGCGATCTTGGCTCACTGCAACCTCCACTTCCTGGGTTCAAGTGATTCTCCTGCCTCAGCCTCCCAAGTAGCTGGGACTACAGGGGCACACCACCAAGTCCTGCTGATTTTTGTATTTTTAGTAGAGATGGGTTTTGGCCACATTGGCCAGGCTGGTCTTGAACTCCTGGCCTCAAGTGATCCTCCCACCTCAGCCTCCCAAAGTGCTGGGATTACAAGCGTGAGCCACCGTGCCTAGCCTAAAAAGTAATAAAAATTTGGGCCGGGCACAGTGGCTCACGCCTGTAATCCCAGCACTTTGGGAGGCCGAGGCGGGCGGATCACGAGGTCAGGAGATCCAGACCATCCTGGCTAATACGGTGAAACCTCGTCTCTACTAAAAGTACAAAAAATTAGCCAGGCGTGGTGGTGGGTGCCTGTAGTCCCACCTACTCGGGAGGCTGAGGCAGGAGAATGGAGAGAACCCAGGAGGTGGAGCTCGCAATGAGCCGAGATCGCACCACTGCACTCCAGCCTGGGAGACAGAGCGAGACTCCATCTCAAAAAAAATAATAATAATAATTTAAAAATAATAAATGCAATGTTGAAATTAAAGGGCTTAGGAACAGTGTGAGATTTTCATGTCCAAATGACACTCCCATTACACAGGGGCCCTGCGAGGGGAAGCCCCAAGTCAAGGTTACAGACTTGAGAAAAGCTTATGGTTATTTTGAAGGGGATGGGGGTAGTGCCCTAAACCTTCCAATATAGAGAGAAAAAAAAATCCCAAATCCCCCACCACTTGCGCTTATTCAAATGAACACTTGGACTTTGTCAAAAAAAGGTTTATTGTAAGAATAAAGATGCTGGCCGGGCGCAGTGGCTCAAGCCTGTAATCCCAGCACTTTGGGAGGCCGAGACGGGCGGATCACGAGGTCAGGAGATCGAGACCATCCTGGCTAAGACAGTGAAACCCCGTCTCTACTAAAAAAAATACAAAAAAAAAAAAAAAAAAAAAAAAACTAGCCAGGCGAGGTGGCGGGTGCCTGTAGTCCCAGCTACTTGGGAGGCTGAGGCAGGAGAATGGCGTGAACCCAGGAGGCGGAGCTTGCAGTGAGCTGAGATCCGGCCACTGCACTCCAGCCTGGGCGACAGAGCGAGACTCTGTCTCAACAACAACAACAAAAAAGAATAAAGATGCTACTTATAAAATGCTAGCATTCCCTGTATGGAGCCAAAAAGATTTCTTCTTTGAGGGTGAAAAACAAGATTGGCTTATTTGATACATCTGTGATTTTTTTTTTTTTTTTGAGACAGAGTCTCGCTCTGTTGTCTAGACTGGCCTTCAGTGGCCCGATCTCTGCTTACTGCAGCCTCCACCTTGCGTGTACAAGCGATTCTCCTGCCTCAACCTCCTGAGTAGCTGGGAGTACAGGCACATGCCACCACACCTGGCTAATTTTTGCATTTTTAGTAGAGACGGGATTTTGCCACGTTAGTCGGTATGGTCTTGAACTACTGTCCTCGTGATCCACCCACCTTGGCCTCCCAAAGTGCTGGGATTACAGGTGTGAGCCACCGTGCCTGGCGGTGAATGTTTTAATATTTAGCGCGCATGATGCTTTTGATATACCTGCCATGCCCTGTCCAGGGTTCAGAGATTTGTTTAAGGTCTCCATTAATCCCACATCTACCCAAAATCGCTGTGGTTTTAGAGAAGAAAACCTTCTATGCAAATCCATAACCACCTTACGTTAAATACAAAAGGAGAAAATCGCTGGTCATAGCCTTCTCCACCACCCAAACTCAGCCCTGACCCCTTTGTTCAGGCCTCTCAGCCTCTGTGTCCTGCATGTAAGCCTCAGTCTTCGCACAGCCCCTGATATCTGCATTTATTTCATATTTTTTCCCATTACGTTCCACCTGACGTCTCCATCTCCTTCCACTGCCGCTGCGTTTCTAATTCCTAACAGCTGAGGAAGGTTGCATTGACCGGTGGATTGTGTGGGGGTTATTTTTGAAAGCAGATCCTGGAATTCAATTTTTATTTTAACCTGGTTATTGAGTGGGGAGGGAGAGGGAGGCGGAGGTTGGCCGATTCGTGTGCAAGATGAAAAAGCTGGATTTTCACAAAGGTTGTGCTGTTTGGAAATGGCTGCTTGGGTTTTTAACGTAGGAATGGCGCAAGGACAGCCCTGTGAGTGTGCGTGAGTGTGAGCGAGTGTGCGTGGCTCTGTGTGGCTTCGTGTGTGTATGTAGGTGAGCTGCAGGGTGTGTGGACAAGTGGGTTCCTGTGAGTGCCTGTGTGTGTGCCTGTGTGTGCATGTGTGCGCGTGTGCACGTGTGTACATGTGTTAGTGTGTTCGTGCATGTGTGTTTCTGTTCATGTGTGTGTGTGTGTGCACGTCTTTGTGCGTATTTGTACGTGCTTGTGTGCATGCATGTGTTTGAGTGTGTGCATGTGTTTGTGTGTGCATGCATGTGAGAGGGTGCATTCAGTGGCTGTGCTTTGTACACGTGTGAATCTGGGTGTGAGTGTGTAAGTGCTCTGTGTGAGCATGTGCGGGAAGGAAGCAGAGGCACACCAGTGTCTGTGACTGTATTGTTAGAGTGTTGTGGGGTACATGTGTGCATGTGAGCTCGTGATGGTGTGCAAGGGATATGTGTGTGTTGTATGTATATATGTGTATGTGTGTGTGCGTGTGTGCGCGTCAGTCCCTACCTATGTGTGTGTTGCTGTGTGCAAATGTGCCGCCATTTGAGAGTGGGAGTGTGCCTGTGTGAGTAGGTACCTGGGACAACGTGCCTGTGTATTTGTGTGTGAGCCTGTGTGTTGATGTTTTTGCAGGCATGCACCGGTGTGAGGGTGTGTATCGGTGCACACCTGTGAGCATGTCAGTGTGTGTGAGTGGCAGAAGGTACACTGGTGTGTACGTGTGTATGTATACCGGTTCGCGTACCTGGCAGTGTGCGGGTGTGAGGGTGTGTACCTGTGCACACCAGTACCTGCACCTGCGACCACCCCGACCCCGTGCTCAGTCCCCTGACCCTCTCCTGCTGTTCTCACTGCGGGGAAACAGGTCCACCCCCACTCCTGACCCCAGCTCATCTCAGGTCTCTCGTCCACAGCTACTTCCTCCAGAGCCATCCCGGACCCGCCAGCCCGGGTCTGACCCCGGTATCAGCCCAAGGCGCCTTGTCTTGAACGGAGGAGCTGCCGGTTCCACTCATGCATTTATTTCATAAATGTTGGCCTCCTGGGAGCTCCATAACTCCCAGGAGGGCAGAGGCCTGTCTGTCTTGAGCAGGGGTCCCTCCCCAGAGCCTGGGATTGAAGAAGAGAACCCAGCGGTCCTGGGTGCGCCGTGAGAACATCAAACACCGGCCCGGGCTGCACACAGGAGGCCCTCGGGGGTGCAGTGTGGAAGCCCCCTGGACAGATGGAGAAGCTGAGGCCCCAACAACAGGTCCCCCGCGTCCTCCCCAGCCCTGTGTTGATGGGTGGCAGCTGTGTCCAGGCACGCTGTCCCCGCTGGACACAGCCGGACGCATGGATTTCCGAAGCCATCTCTCCATCTGGCAGCTTTATTAACCCAATTCCAGGGATCGAGTGATTGACGAGTTTGCTTATCGGCTCCTCCTCTCTCTCCAGGGACGGGTGTCGAGGCGCCCCCACCCCGCCTCCATCAGCCCCCAGGGAGAGGGGACACCAGATTCCCCCCACAGCCCCGAGACCAACACACACACTCACAGCGACTCCCACTTAGGGGCTCTTGGTGGCTGGGTCAATTCAAGTGGATCTTTCCAGAACGTGATGGGCCAATGTCTAACAAGATTCAAAATGTGAACCAGGCCAGAAGCGGCGGCTCACGCCTGTCATCCCAGCACTCTGGGAGGCCGAGGCGGGCGGATCACCTGAGGTCAGGAGTTCGAGACCAGTCTGGCCAACATGGTGAAACCCTGTCTCTACTAAAAACACAAAAATTAGCCGAGTGTGGTGGCGCATGCCTGTTAATCCCAGCTACTCTGGAGGCTGAGGCAGAAGGATCCCTTCAACCCGGGAGGTGGAGGTGGAGGTGGAGGTGAGTCGAGATCTCACCACTGACTCCAGCCTGGGCAACAAGAACAAAACTCCATCTCAAAAGAAAAAAAAAAAGAAAA
This sequence comes from Rhinopithecus roxellana, assembly GCF_007565055.1. NCBI lineage: Eukaryota > Metazoa > Chordata > Mammalia > Primates > Cercopithecidae > Rhinopithecus > Rhinopithecus roxellana. The sequence goes on from NC_044556.1 coordinate 12,156,256, forward strand.
AAAAATTAGCCAGGTGTGGTGAGCACCTGTGGTCCCAGCTATGCAGGAGGCTGAGGTGGGAGGATTGCTTGATTCTGGGAGGTTGAGGCTGCAGTGTGCTAAAATTGCGCCACTGCACTCCAGCCTGGGAGACAGAGTAAGACCCTGCCTTAAAAAAAAAAAAAAAAAAAAAAACAGCCAGATGTGGTGGCTCATGCCTGTAAATCCCAGCACTTTGGGAGGCTGAGGCAGGTGGATCACCTGAAGTCAGGAGTTTGATACAAGCCTGGCCAACATGGTGAAACCCCATCTCTACTAAAAATATAAAAATTAGCTGTGTGTGGTGGCAGGCACCTGTAATCCCAGCTACTCGGGAGGCTGAGACAGGAGAATCGCTTGAACCCAGGAGATGGAGATTGCAGTGAGCTGAGATCATGCCACTGCACCCCAGCCTGGGCAACAAGCGTGAAATTCTGTTAAAAAAAAAAAAAAAAAAAAGGCCGGGCGCGGTGGCTGAAGCCTGTAATCCCAGCACTTTGGGAGGCCGAGATGGGCGGATCACGAGGTCAGGAGATCAAGACCATCCTGGCTAACACGGTGAAACCCCGTCTCTACTAAAAAAATACAAAAAACTAGCTGGGCAAGGTGGCGGGCACCTGTAGTCCCAGCTCCTTGGGAGGCTGAGGCAGGAGAATGGCGTAAACCCGGGAGGCGGAGCTTGCAGTGAGCTGAGATCCGGCCACTGCACTTCAGCCTGGGCGACAGAGCGAGACTCCCTCTCAAAAAAAAAAAAAAAAAAGAAAAATCTGGGTGCGATTGCTCATGCCTGTAATCCGAGCGCTTTGGGAGGCTGAGGTGGGCAGATCATGAGGTCAGGAGTTTGAGACCAGCCTGGTCAACATAGTGAAACCCCGTTTCTACTGAAAATACAAAACTTAGCTGGGCATGGTGGTGGGTGCCTGTAATCCCAGCTACTTGAGAGGCTGAGGCAGGAGAATTGCTTGAACCTGGGAGGCAGAGGTTGCAGTGAGCTGAGATTGTGCCACTGCACTCCAGCCTGGGGGACAGAACAAGACTCCTTCACAGGAAAAAAAAAAAAAATACAAAAAACAAAAACCTTTCTAGATATATTCATTGGAAAGGCTAGGTGCCCCCAAATGAGTTGACAACTTGTGTCCACACAAAACCCTGCACACAAAAACTTATGGCAGCTTCATTCATAGCTGCCCAAATCTGGAAGCAACCGAGCTTCTCTTGAGCAGATGAACGCACCAGTGGGCTGTGGTGTATTCAGACAGTGGAGGATCATTGGGTGGTAAAGGAATGGCATGTCCAGCCTTGGAAAATATGGAAAGGAGGGTAGGAGTGGGGAGGGATAAAAAAACTACCCACTGAGGCCGGGTGCGGTGGCTCACACCTGTGATCTGAGCACTTTCGGCGGCCAAGGTGGGCGGATCACTTGAGGGCAAGAGTTCCACACCAGCCTGGTCAACATGGTGAAAACCCATCTCTACTAAAAATATAAAAATTAGCCAGGTGTGGTGGTGGGCACCTGTAATCCCACCTACTTGGGAAGGTGAGGCAGGAAAATCGCTTGAACCCGGGAGGTGGAGATTGCAGTGAGCTGAGATCGCACCACTGCACTCCAGCCTGGGCGACAGCGCGAGACTCCGTCTCAAAAAAAAAAAAAAGCCACATGCTGAACAGTAAGTAGAGAATAGAATGGTCACATTAAGCCAGAGTATGTCTCTCTACACAGATTATTATTATTATTGTTGTTGTTGTTATTATTATTTTCCTTGAGATAGAGTTTTGCTCTGTCACCCAGGCTGGAGTGCAATGGCATGATCTTGGCTCACTCTAACCTCCACCTCCCGGGTTCAATCGATTCTTCTGTCTCAGCCTCCCGAGTAGCTGGGATTACAGGTGTCCGCCACCATGCCAAGCTAATTTTTGCATTTTTAGTAGAGATGGGGTTTCACTGTGCTGGCGAGGCTGGTCTCGAACTCCTGACCTCAGGTGATCCACCTGCCTCAGCCTCCCAAAGTGTAGGCGTTACAGGCATGAGCCACCGTGACCAGGCACGGATACTCTTCACGACGTATCATGAGGCCCTGGGACAGATAACGAAGGCTTCCATGTCCAAGAGCACAGGGTGGCACAGGAATGGTTGAGGTGGGCGGTTTTTTCTTTTCTGGTTTCATGTAAGTTTTGTTTCTTCCACATATATATGTATATTACTTGCTCAAAAACAGATTGAAAATGTGACAAAAATTACAGGTACCTATTTTGTAAATCGGCTTTTCTGAAGTTCGCAGGACAAGGGAACCCCCTCCCACAGCCCAGTTCCTCTGCAGATGGCTCTGATCTGACTTCCCCAGGGACCCAGGTCTTTTCTCCCATGATCCCTGCCCCTGGCCTCCAGTTCCCGCAACTCACTAGCTCTCAGCAGGCAGGAGGGGGTGGCTTGTGTCTACAGAGCTCAGTCCTTCTATAAAGTGAAAATGATATCACCACAGGGCGCAGTGGCTCACGCCTGTAATCCCAGCTACCCGGGAGGCTGAGGCAGGAGAGTCCCTTGAACCTGGGAGGTGAAGTTTGCAGTGAACTGAGATCACGCCACTGCATTCCAGTCTGGCGACAGAGTGAGACTCTGTCTTAAAAAAAAAAAAAAAAAAAAAAAAAAAAAAAAAATGGTATCACCAGCTTGTCCTGAAAATAGTGCTTGTTTTCATCTTTTAAAAATCCACTCCAGGCCGGGCGCGGTGGCTCAAGCCTGTAATCCCAGCACTTTGGGAGGCCGAGACAGGCGGATCACGAGGTCAGGAGATCGAGACCATCCTGGCTAACACGGTGAAACCCCATCTCTACTAAAAAATACAAAAAACTAGCCGGGCGAGATGGCGGGCGCCTGTAGTCCCAGCTACTAGGGAGGCTGAGGCAGGAGAATGGCGTGAACCCGGGAGGCGGAGCTTGCAGTGAGCTGAGATCCGGCCACTGCACTCCAGCCCGGGCGACAGAGCGAGACTCCATCTCAAGAAAAAAAAAAAAAATCCACTCCAGGCCAGGCATGGTGGAGGACACCTGTAGTCCCGGCCACTTGGGAGGCCAAGGCAGGAGGATCTCTTGAACCCAGGAGGTTGAGGCTGCAGTGAGCTGAGATCGCTCCACTACACTCCCCCCTGGGCGACAGTGAGACCCTGCCTCAAATAAATAAATAAATAAATAATAAGCAATGTATGGCCGGGCGCGGTGGCTCACACCTGTAATCCCAGAACTTTGGGAGGCCAAGGCGGGTGGATCACCTGAGGTCGGGAGTTCAAGACCATCCTGACCAACATGGAGAAACGCCATGTCTACTAAAAATACAAAAATTAGCCGGGCGTGGTGGCGCATGCCTGTAATCCCAGCTACTAGGGAGGCTGAGGCAGGAGAATCGCTTGAACCCAGGAGGCAGAGGTTGCAGTGAGCTGAGATCGCTCTATTGTACTCCAGCCTGGGCAACAAGAGTGAAACTGTCTCAAAAAAAACAAAACAAAACAAAAAAGTACCAATGCAGTCCTACCCCTTGCCTGGCTGCCCCTGACTCTTACGGGAATGAGAAGATGCCGCCGCCAGGCCCACAGACCCTGCTGATCCAGCCTCTCCTAACCCCCAAGCCTTTGCCTGCTCTTCCTAATTCTCTTCACTGAACGAACTCCTGCACCTCCTACACCTTTCAGGGCAAAGGTGCCCTTCTCAGCTCGGGCTCCCAGACCCGCTCTCTGCCATGGTTTAAAGTCTGCCACTGGCCGGGCACGGTGGCTCATGCCTATAATCCCAGCACTTTGGGAAGCCAAGGTAGGAGGAGCACTTGAGGCCAGGAGTTCACGACCAGCCTGGGCAACATCATGAGACCCCATCTCTACAAAAAAATAAAAGAATAATAATAATACAAAAATTCGCTGAGCGTGGTGGTCCAAGCCTGTAGTCCCCGTTATTCAGGAGCTGAGTGGGGAGGATGGCTTGAGCCCAGGAGGTCGAGGCTGCAGTGAGCTATGATTGCACCACTGCACTCCAGCCTGGGTAACAGAGCAGGACCCTGTCTCTAAAAAAATAAAGTCAGCCACCACCCTCACATTGTGAACCTCTCCCGTCAGCACCGGGCCCTCCACAGCCAGCTCCAGGCCCAGCGTCAGTGGGTATAGGAAAAGCTCAGTGAACAATTCCACATCCAGGACTCGGCTTGTAAAATTAAAATAAGTGGAGATGCCCCCGCCCCCCCACCGCAGCCACACGCAGGCAGTAGGAACCCGGGAGATGGGACGAGTGCCAAAGGGTTATTAGCAGATGCTTCGAGCCGCCTCTAGCCCCCTGGAGCCCCCCAGAGTGGGAGAGGATGGCGGAGGCCCTTTTAAGGACCCAGCGTCACCGTCCTTTCTCGGCCGGCCGGGCACCCATCCACCTGCGTGAGCCTGGAGCAGCCCATTAAGCGATTTTTTTCCTCCACTTACAGTTGGCAGCATCGACAAGCATGCTCAATATCTGACGAGGTGCTGGCCTTGGAAGAGAGCGAGCCGCCTCGATAAAATATTCCCTCTTGTCAGTGCCTCCTCCCACACCCAGCCCGGAGCTTCGCGTTTGATCCCCTCCCCTAATGAGCTCGGTTTTCTCCCCTCCAGGCGGATGAGACGCTCCCCCCACCCTCACCCGCCCAGGCTTTCAAGTTCAGCTGGGCTGAGATTCAAGGTGGGAGCGGCGATGGCGGAAGGAAAACCATTTCCAGGTTCTGATGGGGTCACCTCCCCCAGGAAGTCCTCCCAGAATTTCCAGGTTCTCATGGGGTCACCTCCCCCAGGAAGTCCTCCCAGAATTTCTTTTTTTTTTTTTTTTTTTTTGAGACGGAGTCTGGCTCACTGCAAGCTCCGCCTCCCAGGTTCATGCTATTCTCCTGCCTCAGCCTCCCCAGTAGCTGGGACTACAGGCGCCTGCCACCTCGCCCGGCTAGTTTTTTTTTTTGTTTTGTTTTGTTTTTTTTTTTTTTTTTTTTTTTTTTGTATTTTTTAGTAGAGACGGGGTTTCACTGTATTAGCCAGGATGGTCTTGATCTCCTGACCTCGTGATCCGCCTGTCTCGGCCTCCCAAAGTGCTGGGATTACAGGCTTGAGCCACCGCGCCCGGCCTCCTCCCAGAATTTCTACAGCTCAGATCATCTCGTGCATTTGTGGGGAGGGGCTGGGGTACAGAGAGAGACCGGGACCTAGATGTTGGGGGGTCTTACAGCAGTGTCCAGGTGCCATGATTGTCATCTGTCCATTCATTCAACAAAGGGTTTGGGGGTGCAGAGCTGGGCACAAGTGCTCCCACCTGAGGACTGTGCCAACGTGAGGGGCTGGGCAGGATGGGACAGGGATCCAGGAGGCGGCAGAGCTAGAGACCCTCAAGAGGGGACGATGACAACCTGAGGAACGGACAGACACAGAGTTGGCCAAACCAGGCTTGTTCAGCCTGCCTGGAGGTTGGGGAGAAAGTCTGAACCCCATCCGCGGAGGGGCTGGCAGGTGGCGGGATTGGGAGAAGCCCCCTTCCCAGACCAGGGACCCTCCAGTCTGGCATCAGCACCAAGAACAGCTCCCTGCCTCTTCCTCTCTGGCGCTCCAGAGGGACCCCCATTCATCGGATGTCCCCCAGCCTGGGAGTCCACAAGAGGCGTCGCCCAGATGGACCAGCTTCTTCCTGCCGAGGCCTTCGGGGCCTCCCAGGACCTCCCTAGACTCTAGTATTTTCAACAAAATAGGAATCATGCCACGATCTCAGCGGGTGGGCGCGCACAGACGTCAATGCTGTTTGTAGACGATGAATCGCTGGACACTAGCTGATTTTTCTCAGCATCTTCAACATTGCAAAGTCTACCCATGGAAGGGGCTTGGGGCTGGGCGTGGTGGCTCACACCTGTAATCCCAGCACTTTGGGAGGCCGAGGCAGGAGGATCACTTGAGGTTAGGAGTTCAAGACCAACCTGGCCAATGTAGTGAGACCCTGTCTCTGCAAAAATTTAAAAATTAACTGGGTGTAGTGGTGCATGCCTGTAGTTCCAGCTACTCAGGAGGCTGAGGTGGGAGGATCGCTTGAGCCTGGGAGGTCGAGGCTTCAGTGAGCCAAGACTGCGCCACTGCACTCCAGCCTGGGCAGCGCAGCCAGATCCTGTCTCTAACAAGGAGTTCAGGAAGAGTTGGGGGAAATGAGCCAATAAATCATTTCAAAATTTAAAATCAGATCCAAGCCCCTAGTTTTATTAAAATGGAACCTGAGGCCTGAGAAAAATTGTGCCCCTCCCACCCGTCAGATTCCAGAATCTTCTCTCCAGGATGAAGGGCCTCATGGGCAAGAGGAGGCCAGGAGGCCAGGAGGGAAGGGGGCCTCCCAGGAAGCCTTCCACCCAACAAAAGGAGCCCCAGTCAGGCACAGTGGCTCACGCCTGTAATTCCAGCACTTTGGGAGGCCAAGGCGGGCAGATCACCTGAGGTTGGAAGATCGAAACCAGCCTGGCCAACATGGAGAAACCCCGTCTCTACTAAAAATACAAAAAATAGCTGGGCGTGGTCGCAGGCGCCTGTAATCCCAGCTACTCGGGAGGCTGAGGCGGGAGAATCGCTTAAACCCGGGAGGCGGAGGTTGTGGTGAGCCGAGATCGTGCCATCGCGCTCCAGCCTGGGCGACAAGAGTGAAACTTCATCTCAAAAAAAAAGGAGCCCCATCCATTCTCCAAATTATAATGGTGCACTGTGCAGGGTGCTGCTGAGGTCCTGGAGGGGAGCCAGAGCTCTCAGGAAGTCCCCACCAGGGTCAGGGGAGACAAGGGACCCAGGACTGGGCCAGAGGGAGAGACCTAAGGCTAAGGGAAGAGGAAGCACAGGCACTGCAGTAGAACAGGCATTGGAGCTGGGTTCTGCAGGTAGAGTAGGAGTTTCTTAGCGAGAGATAGAAGAACATGGCCCATGTGGACAGAGTTGAAAGGGGCTAACACCTGGGCTCAGTTTGGGGGATGCCCCCTCCTCAGAGGGGACTGTAACAGTGGATCTGGAAGGCCCAGGCTCGGAGCCAGGCTGGTGAGCCGGGCTCACAGCCCAAGGTTTGCTGGGGCCTCAGCCAGGACTAGGAGCAGGTGGTGGCAGTTGGAGGTGGGCTGGAGGAGCTGGGCCTGCCCAGAGAGACCCAGGCACCCACGGGGCAAGCGACGAGGGAGGCGGAAAGCAAAGCAGCAAAGCCTCACCAACCCCCGCTCCACTCACCAGACATCAAACCCAGCCTCCCCACCTTTCCAGGTTATTAATTTTTCAGAGAAGAAAATGCTTTTTGTATTTTTTCCAGGCAAAATATTGATAATGGGCTTAATGTGGCCTTCCTGCTTTTGTGTGTCGAGAGAGAGAGCTTTTCTGTCCTGGCTGCTGCAGAGCTGCTCGCCCCCCTCCAGCCCCCGCAGCCTCCATCGGCAGACCCCACGCACTTGGCCGCTGAAGCCCAGGCAGGGAGTGGGGGCGCATTTTGATCGCCACCGAGCGGGTTGGTACAGCCCCCTCCCCACCTCGACCCCCCTGCCTTCACAAAGCCGGACGCCTGCCCGCCCCGCCATGGGTCGATGCGCCCTGCCAGGGGAGCTGGTGTTTCCTGTGGCTCCAGGCTGATACATCTTTGAGTTGTTTGAAATTTTGCTTCCTTTCTCTCCTGGCAATGGAGAGGCAGGAAGGCAGGGGCCTCTGTACATTCATTCACTCACTCACCCAGCCAGCCCCCAGTTACCAAGCACCTACTGTGCCCCGGGCTCTGTGCTGGGTGCTGGGGCCCCGGGCCGGGACAGACCGGGCCCCTACCTCCTCAAAGCTCATAGTCCAGGGGAGAGAAGAATAGGTACAAAGCCAAAAGCTTCCAGGAGAAAATATGGCATTACAAACGGTGATGAGAACCCCGTAAAACAGACACAGGAGGTCGGGTGCAGTGGCTCACACCTGTAATCCCAGCACTTTGGGAGGCCAAAGCGGGCAGATCAGTGAAACCCCGTCTCTACCAAAAATACAAAAAAATTAGCCAGGCGTGGTGGCGGCGCCTGTAGTCCCAGCTACTCGGGAGGCTGAGGCAGGAGAACGGCATGAACCTGGGGGGCGGAGGTTGCAGTGAGCCGAGATCGCGCCCCTGCACTCCAGCCTGGGCAACAGAGCAAGACTCCATCTCAAAAAGAAAAAGAGGGATAAGAGGCCTCGGTGAGATGGGGCAGCAAGGATCTGCCCTTCCTAGCGGGGAGCAGCCTGTGTGAAGGCCCAGAGGCATGAGGTAGCAGCACCTGCCCATTCAGTGGTTTTCAGACCTGAACGTGCAGCAGGACCCCCGGGTGGCTCACTGAAGTACAGATTCCCGCTTCCTCCCACACCCAGAGGCTCCCCCATACTGGCAGGCCTTCATTCAGAGCAACTGGGGTTGGAGAATTTGCACTTCTGACAAGTTCTCAGGTCACACTGACGCTGCCATCCCGGGGCCCTCAATCTGAGAACCACGGACTCAGGAGCTTTGTGAGATGAAGGCACCAGCCAATCCTCGACCCCAAGGAGCAGGCGAGGGGTGGGGTCCAGAGCCAGACAACCCCCGCGCCCTCACTTACCCTCTGGGTTCTCTAGGAGAGTTCGCTTGAAACTTCGGGCCTTGATTTCCCCATCTGGAAAGCGGGTGCTTGATAAGCTTCCTGGTTTCCTGTGGCTGGTGAAGGCATGAACCAAGACAACACAGGTTGAGTGGTTAGTGCAGAGCCTGGCACATGACAAGTGTTTCATCAATGTAAGCACTGACTGTAAGCGCTGATGAAGGCTGTGTATGGGATTGATGAAGCGGCAAGAGGCCTTTACGGGGCTGGTGGCCGGTGAAAATGCAGAAACTGGCTGGGTGTGGTGGCTCCACCTGCCACGTGAGCACTTCGGAGACTGCGGAGGAGAATCACTTGAGCCCAGGAGTTCAAGACCAGCCTGGGTAATATAACCCAGATCCCCCATCTCTACAAAAAATAAAAATTTGCCGGGCGCAGCGGCTCACGCTTGTAATCCCAGCACTTTGGTAGGACGAGGCGGGCGGAGTACTTGAGCTCAGGAGTTTGAGACCAGCCTGGCCAATGTGATGAAATCCTGTCTCTACTAAAAATACAAAAGTTAGCCGGGCGTGGTGGCACGTGCCTGTAATCCCAGCTACTCTGGAAGCTGAGGCAGGAAAATTGCTGGAAGCTGGGAGGTGGAAGTTGCAGTGAGCCGAGATCGTGCCACTGCACTCCAGCCTGGGCGACAGAGCAAGACTGTGTCTCAGAAACAAAAACAAACAATTAGCCAGGTGTGGTGGTGTGTGCCTGGGAAGATTGCTTGAGTGAGCTATGATGCAGTGAGCAAGGCTGCAGTGAGCTATGATGACATCGCTGCACTCCAGGCCGGGTGACAGAGCAAGACCCTGTCTCTAAATACATAACGCAGAAACCAAGGGCATGGCACTCATGAATCTGTCAGCTGCAGCTGTGTAACAAATCACTCCAAGCCTACCAGCTTAAAGCAACACGCAGGCACTGTCTCCCGGCTTCCGTGGCTCAGGAGTGGCTTGACTGGGTCTTCTTCCCAGCATCTCCCGCGGTGCCAATCAAGGTGCTGGCTGGGTTGAGCTCCTTCCCAAAGTTCAAAGTCCTTGACCAAGCTCCTGTGGTTGTTGGCAAAATGCAAGTCCTTGTGGTTGTGGGACTGAAGTCCCTGATTTGTTTTATTTTGGTAGAGAAGGGGTCTCACTATGTTGCCCAGGCTGGTGTCAAACTCCTGGGCTCAAATGATCCTCCCACCTCAACCCTGTTTTCTTGCTGGCTGTCAGAGGTCACCCATCCACTGTTCCCTGCCTGGCCTCTTCCAGGGACCTGGAGAGAAGCCTCTCAGTTTGCTAAAGGGAGGCTTTTTTTTTTTTTTTTTTTTTTTTGAGACAGAGTCTCATTCTATTGCCCTGGCTGGAGTGCAATGGTGCAATCATAGCTCACAGCAGCCTCACCTCCCAGGCTCAAGCGGTTCTCCTGACTCAGCTTCTGGAATCACTGGGATGACAGGTGTGACCTGCTGTGCCCGACTCCAGAGTGGAGTCTTAGACAACACAAGTCATTGTGGTGGTGACACCTAACACCTTTGCCCTCTTCTGTTGGCTACAAGGAAGTCACAGGCCCGGGCCTCACTTAAGGGGAAGGGATTATGCAGGATGAAACACCAGGGGGCTGAGACCACAGGGCCACTTTCTTTTTTTTTGTTTTTGAGATGGAGTCTCGCACTCTTGCCCAGGCTGGAGTGTAGTGGTGCGATCTCAGTTCACTGCAAGCTCCGCCTCCCAGGTTCATGCCATTCTCCTGCCTCAGCCTCCCGAGTAGCTGGGACTACAGGCACCCGCCACCACGCCCGGCTAATTTGTTTTTTGTATTTTTGGTAGAGACAGGGTTTCACCGTGTTAGCCATGATGGTCTCGATCTCCTGACCTCGTGATCTGCCCGCCTCGGCCTCCCAAAGTGCTGGGATTACAGGCTTGAGCCACCGCGCCCGGCCCATGGGGCCACTTTCAAATTCTACCAACCACACCTGGCTGGGGCATGCACCCGCCCTCCCCAGTGCATACAGGCCCACATCCACGCCCTCAAATGGCCACAGAAGTGTGTGTGGCCATAGACATACATACTTGCAAGCGTTTCTCTTTTTGTTTTTGGATTTTTTTTGAGACGGAGTCGCACTCTGCTACCCAGGCTGGAGTGCAATGGCACAATCTCAGCTCACTGCAACCTCCACCTCCCGGGTTCAAGCAATTCTCCTGCCTCAGACTCCTGAGTAGCTAGGATTACAGGTGCATGCCACCATACTTGGCTAATTTTTGTATTTTTAGTAGAGACAGGGTTTCACCACGTTGGTCAGGCTGGTCTCAAGCCCCTGACCTCGTGATCCTCCCGCCTCAGCCTCCCAAAGTGCTGGGATGACAGGCATAAGCCATCACACCCGGCCAGTGTTTCTCTTTTTGCATTGCCCACTGGGAAGCTCAGAGCCAAAATTATGGCCCGTGTGTGTAGCAAGGGTTCAGAACCACCTGTTGTGCATTTTGTAAACTCACTTCCCTTCCAGCGACATCTCTCGACCTTGGTTGTAATTCATTTTCTGGTTTTTCTTTTTTTTTTTTTGAGACAGAGTCTCTGTCACCCAGGCTAGAGTGCAGAGGCATGATCCTGGCTCACTGCAACCTCTGCCTCCCGGGGTCAAGCGATTCTCCTGCCTCAGGCTCCTGAGTAGCGGGGACTATAGGTGCACACCACCATGCCAGGCTAATTTTTGTATTTTTAGTAGAGATGGGCTTTCGCCATGTTGGTCAGGCTGGTCTCGAACTCCTGACCTCAGGTGATCCACCCGCCTTGGCCTCCCAAAGTGCTGGGATTACAGGCGTGAGCCACTGCGCCCGGCCGTAATTCATTTTCTCTGGCTGCCTTATCCGTTTGCAATTCCTTCCTCCCCAATCTTTCTGGGCCCATAGAGGCTGACAATGGCAGCGGCTTCTGTCTGATCAGCACCTGAGTGCAGTTCTTTTCTTTTCCTTTTTTTTTTTTTTTTGAGATGGAGTCTCGCTCTGTCGCCCAGGCTGGAGTGCAGTGGCCGGATCTCAGCTGCAAGCTCCGCCTCCTGGGTTTACGCCATTCTCCTGCCTCAGCCTCCGGAGTAGCTGGGACTACAGGCGCCCGCCACCTCGCCCGGCTAGTTTTTTGTATTTTTTAGTAGAGACGGGATTGCACCGTGTTAGCCAGGATGGTCTCGATCTCCTGACCTCGTGATCCGCCTGTCTCGGCCTCCTAAAGTGCTGGGATTACAGGCTTGAGCCACCGCACCCGGCCAGCACCTGAGTGCAGTTCTAAGGATGTTACAAGAATTTTCTCATTTTATGCTCTCAAGAAATCTCCTCCTACAGAGGAAGGATCTGCTGCACAGAAAGGTCGTGAGAGCTACCCCAAGGACACCAGCTGGGAGATGGGAGAGCCAGGGTGAGAACCTGGGCTCAATCCCCAGCGGGCAGATTTTTTTTTTTTTTTTTTTAGATGGAGTCTCGCTGTGTTGCCAGGCTGGAGTGCAGTGATGCAATCTCGGCTCACTGCAACCTCCAACTCCCTGGTTCAAGCAATTCTCCTGCCTCAGCCTCCAGAGTAGCTGGGACTACAGGCGCCTGCCACCACACCTAGCTAATTTTTGTGTTTGTAGTAGAGATGGAGTTTCACCACGTTGGCCGGGCTGGTCTCGAACTCCTGACCTTGTGATCCACCAGTGGGCAGATCTGAGAGCCAGGCTACACACTGACATGCTCTACATCCAGAGTGACCAAGCCAGGAGGATCCACCAGCAGGGGACTGTGGGGTCACAACCTCCTCCCTGGGGTCTCAGCCCAGGCTTTGAACGTGGGCTGCCACTGGCATAAATCATCGTTTACAGGCCAGGCGCGGTGGCTCACGCCTGTCATCCCAGCACTTTGGGAGGCCGAGGCGGGTGGATCATGAGGTCAGGAGTTCAAGACCAGCCTGGCCAGGATGCTGAAACCCCGTCTCTACCAAAAATACAAAAATTAGCTGGGTGTGGTGGTGCGCATCTATAATCCCAGCTACTTGGGAGGCTGAGGCAGGAGAATTGCTTGAACTCAGGAAACGGAGGTTTCAGTGGGCCGAGACTGCACCACTACACTTCAGCCTGGGTGACACAGCAAGACTCCATCTCAAAAGAAAAAAATCGTTGACAGCCGAGCGCGGTGGCTCAAGCCTGTAATCCCAGCACTTTGGGAGGCCGAGACCAGTGGATCACGAGGTCAGGAGATCGAGACCATCCTGGCTAACCTGGTGAAACCCCGTCTCTACCAAAAAAATACAAAAATCTAGCCGGGCGAGGTGGCGGGCGCCTGTAGTCCCAGCTACTCGGGAGGCTGAGGCGGGAGAATGGCGTGAACCCGGGAGGCGGAGCTTGCAGTGAGCTGAGATCCGGCCACTGCACTCCAGCCTGGGCGACAGAGCGAGACTCTGTCTCAAAAAAAAAAATCGTTGACAAACACACTGCACCGCACATCGATCCCCCACGAGAGAAAGTGCCGTTCCAGGGAATTGTCCCTCAAGTGGGGTCCACCGGCCAGCCCAGCCGCACCCGATGAGGTCCACACACCAGGCCTGTCCAGGAGCCCCCTTCGGCCACTGGACAAGGGTCTGGCTGGGCCCCACAGCCCTCCTAGACCTGCTCTCCCAACAAAGACCAGGATCCAGCACCACGGTGCCATCGTGAGCTAGACAAGCCCTGAGTCCAGTGCTCCAGATTCCACTGAACAGACCTCTCATGCATGTTTCCCCATGGCGTGCCTCTCGGCCGGAGCCAGGTGATCGGGACATCATCCCAAACTCTGTGCCCTCCAGGGGCTCCCAGGCTTGGACAGAGAACAGAAAAAGGAGCCTGCCATGCTGGGAGCAGGGTGCGGGCACAGTAGGTCCTCAGCAGGGGAACAGGAGGATGGGTTTTACAGGACTGGGCAGGGGCACAGTAGGACCCTGTTGGCCATGCCGACCTCTGACTCCCAGTTCCCCGCCAGAGCCACCTCTTTGCAGCTTTGCGCAGGCCCAGGGTGCTCCTTGCACGCCCAGGTTTTCTTCGAGCCGCCCTCTGGGTAGAAGAGCTGATGTGGATGTGTGCTGACCATGTGCCAGGGCCTGGGCCAAGCATGCAACTTACATCTATTCAATAAGTCAACTTGGTCCCCATTTTACAGATGGGAAAACTGAGGCACGGCAATGACTTGAGCTGCCCAGGGCCTGTCAGCAAGGGAAGGGGAGCCGGCTGAACTCGGGAGCTCTGGCCTGTCCTGGGGTTAGCCTCACCACCTGAGTCCACATCCCAGTTCTGTACTTGTTTTTTTTTTTAATTTTTTTTTTTTTTTTTTTTTTTGAGACAAAGTCTCGCTCTGTCGCCCGGGCTGGAGTGCAGTGGCCGGATCTCAGCTCACTGCAAGCTCCGCCTCCCGGGTTTACGCCATTCTCCTGCGTCAGCCTCCCGAGTAGCTGCGACTACAGGCGCCCGCCACCACGCCCGGCTAGTTTTTTGTATTTTTAGTAGAGACAGGGTTTCACCCTGTTAGCCAGGATGGTCTCGATCTCCTGACCTCGTGATCCGCCCGTCTCGGCCTCCCAAAGTGCTGGGATTACAGGCTTGAGCCACCGCGCCCGGCTTTTTTTTTTTTTTTTTTTTTTTTTTTTTTTTTTTAAGACAGAGTCTCACTCTTGTTGCCCAGGCTGGAGTGCAACGGCACAATCTCAGCTCACTGCAACCTCTACCTCCCAGGTTCAAGGGATTCTCCTGCCTCAGCCTCCAGAGTAGCTGGGATTACAGGCACCCGCCACCATGCCCAGCTAATTTTTTTTATTTTTAGTAGAGATGGAGTTTCACTATGTTGGCCAGGCTGGTCTCGAAATCCTGACCTCAGGGTGATCCACCCGCCTCAGCCTCCCAAAGTGCTGGGATTATAGGCGTAAGCCACCACGACCGGCCTAAGGCCTGATTCTTCTTTTTTTTCTGGAGACAGAGTGTCACTGTTACCCAGGCTGGAGTGCAGTGGTGCGATCTCGGCTCACTGCAACCTCCGCCTCCGGGGTTCAAGCGATTCTCCTGCCTCAGCCTCCCAAGTAGCTGGGACTACAGGCACCTGCCACCATGCCCGGATAATTTTTTGTACTTTTAGTAGAGAAGAGGTTTCCCGGTGTTAGCCAGGCTGGTCTCAAACTCCTGACCTCAGGTGATCCACCCACGTCAGCCTCCCAAAGTGCTGGGATTACAGGCTTGAGCCACGGCCTGACAATTCTTGAAGAAGCAGAATCCAGGCCCCCAGCCCAGCCCGGCCCGGCCCCACGCCAGCTGGCTCCCAGGAGGCCTGGGCTCTGCCTGGAGCACCCCATTCACTCCTCTCCTGCAGCCCCAGCGTTTCTCCCCACTGAGAGGAATCCAAAAACAGCCGCAGCCCCAGGAAGGTCGCAGGAACAGAAAACCAGGGCTGGTGCCCACAGGGAAAACAGAACAAACCCATAAAACTGAGGCTGGTGAACCCCAGGCCGCCCAACTCCAGCTGCACGGGAGCCCCGGCACCACCTCCCCCAGAATCCTCCCCTCAGGCCTCAGTTTGCTCACCTGTGAAGTGGGACCTGCACCGCCCAGCTCAAGGGACTATGAGGGAATCTGTGCGGAGGGACAATGCAGCCTCCCTTCCCTTTGTGCAAACCTCTCCTCCTCGCCCTGGCCTCCTCCTGGCCTCCAGAGCAGAGCTGGCCCCACGGCTCCAGCTCCCCCAGGATCGATGGGAGGATCAATTCCAGCAGCAGCACAGGGCTGTGGGTGGGAGGGCTCCTCTGGGAAGCCTCCAGTTCCCCTCCTCCCTCCCCCTCCTTTCCTCTCCCTTCCCTTTCCTCCCCTTTCTTCCCCTCCTCCCATCCCCGCTCTGCTTCCTCCCTCTCCTCCTCTTCCTCCCCCTCCTCCCCATCCCTTCTTCCTCATTGTTTTTCCTCACCTCCTCCTCCCTCCTCTTCCCCCCTCCAGTTCTGTCCTCTGAGCCTGGCCCGGGTGCCTTGCCCTCCCTCACCACTCCGCCCCTGCTGTTTGTGGGGTGGGCAAAGCCTGGCCGCCGCCCCGTCACAGCCTTTCCTGAGCGCTATCATTTGTCCTCAAGGGTGCACTCTGCGTGTTGTAACCCCATTCCACAGATGGGGAAACTGAGGCTCCAGGGGGGTCCCTGATAAGGGAAATGAGGGTGGGGCTGGGATTTGAGTCTGGAACCCACCCTCAACCCCAAGAGGGTGACGCCCGGACACCAGGCAAGCGCTTTAAGAACGAGGCACCTATGGTGGACGGAGGTGGGCGGGCTGGGGTCAGAGGTCACCTGCCCCGCGAGGCAGCCCCACGGAGATCACCCAGTAGCCCTCAGGAGCCCGGGCTCCCACTTGTGAAACGGGGAACCCACCCATGGAGATACAGAGCTGGCTGGACACATGCCCGCCCCCCTCTTTTATTCCCCTCTGAGAGCGGAGGGTCTGTGGTTTTTCTCCAGGCAATGAGAGGCACCCTCTCCGGGAGGCAAGAGCCTTAGATCTGCCTCAGTTTCCTCATCCGTAAAAGCAAGGGGTCAACAGAATGATTCCATCCCTCCCCCACCCCTTCCTCTTCTAGCTGGTGCTGGGACCCCAAGGCAGCCCCTGCCCCCAGGCCTGGCAGCCCCCAGGGGACCCTCCTACTGGGGCCACAGGGAGGAGGACGCTTCCCATTCTGCGGAACCCCCCAACTCTCACCTCCAGGCAGAGGTGGGGTGATGAGGGGCTGCAGGAGGCTCCCCCTCCAATCCATCCCTGGGAAATGCCACCTTCTCGCCTCCCGGCGCCCGGGGAGTTCAATCATAACAGAAGCAGTTTGTTTGGTTTTGCTTAAAGCGAGCAGGAGGAAGAGAGCTAAGCCCACGGCTCCTGCCCAGCCCAGGTGCGGGGAGTTATCATGAAGGCGATTTCTGAGCGGAACTGCGGGCTGCTCGGACGGTCCCGTGCTTGTTAGGGAGGTGGGAGAAACGGCAATTACAGCTGTTAGCACCAAGGGGAAGGGAGGAGGGGGAAGGAGAAACAGAGGAGGCAGGAGGAGAGGGGAGCAGGGAGAGGAAGAGGGAACACTGGATGGGGGAGGGAGAGGAGGCGGGGAGGGAGGAGGGGAGGGCTGGAAGGAGGGGGAGTAGAAGGAAGGAAAGGGAGGAGCCAGGAGGGAGATGAGGAATGGGAGGGGGGAAGCGGGGGAAGGAGAGTAGAGGAGGGCGTAGGAGGAGTGGGAAGAATGCGGAGGAGGAGGAAGAAGGGGAGGAGAAGGGGGAAGGATGGGGGGAGGAGGGGAGAGGAGAAGTGGGAAGGGTGGGAAGGATAGGGAGGAGGAGGGGGAGGAGGGGGAGGAGGAGGAAGAGGGAGGAAGATAGAGGAGGGGAGAGGAGAAGTGGGAAGGGTGGGGAGGAGGGGGAGGGGGAGGAGGAGGAAGGGGGAGGAAGAGGGAGGAAGATAGAGGAGGGGAGAGGAGGAGTGGGAAGGATGGGGAGGAGGAGGGGGGAGGAAGAGGGAGGAAGATAGAGGGGGGAGAGGAGGAGTGGGAAGGATGGGGAGGGGTGAGGGGGAGGAGGAGGAAGAGGAAGAGGGAGGAAGATAGAGGAGGGGAGAGGAGGAGTGGGAAGGATGGGGAGGAGGAGGGGGAGGGGGAGGAGGAGGAAGGGGGAGGAAGAGGGAGGAAGATAGAGGAGGGGAGAGGAGGAGTGGGAAGGATGGGGAGGAGGGGGAGGGGGAGGAAGAGAGAGGAAGATAGAGGAGGGGAGAGGAGAAGTGGGAAGGGTGGGGAGGAGGGGGAGGGGGAGGAGGAGGAAGAGGAAGGGGGAGGAAGAGGGAGGAAGATAGAGGAGGGGAGAGTAGGAGTGGGAAGGATGGGGAGGAGGAGGATGGAGGAGGAGGGGGAGGAGGATCCTCAGAGACTCCCATCCTCCCTCACCCTTCAAGAGCATTAAGTTTTCCTTCCCAGTGGGAGAAACTGAGGCCCAGAGAGAAGTTTCTGCTCCCACATCCCACAAGTGCTTCCCCAACCAACAGGCTCCCCTGGGGCTCCCTCTAGGCCCTGTCAAGGGCCCCACAGGGCTGGCTCTTCTTTCCGCTGGCTCCAGGCCTGGGGCTCGGAGGTGGGGAGGTGATGGCCAGTGCAGGAGGCGGCTGGCCCCTTCCCCTGTCTGCTGCCTCTAATGATTAAGCAGTGCGGCTGGAGTGAGGAGTGGACGCTGGGAGCCGGTTCCTCAAATCCCCCGCACGCCTTTGGCCGGCTCATGGGCCACAACGGGGGACCCCTCCAGCTCAGGCTGATGAGCTTCCCCAGCTGCCAGGTCCAGAGAGTTCTGTGCTCCCTGGGATCGTCTGAAGGGCTGGGTGGGAGGGGGACCCTGGTGCAGGGAACGTTCTCTGTAACTGAGATCCTCGTTTCTACCCAGGAACTCAGCTGAGACTCCCTCTGTGACCAACCCTCTCCAGAGACCTGGCTCCACCGCCAGCCGGACTGGATGCACAGCGTGTCCACACAGCATGCACACACTGGGACTCAGCGTGTTGGGACTCAGCTCTAGGCCGCCCAGTCCCTCGGGCTTGAGGTCAGCTCACTGACTGGGGGCCTAAGGCACATCTCAGGACCTCCCTGTGCCTCAGTTTCCTTATCTGAAAAATGGGAATAATTAGAGTTGCTTCCTCAAAATACCCCCACCCCCAGCTCCCTGCAGATACGGTGGGGATGGGGCGGGAGATAGAGCGGGGACCTGCAGGATGCACCCCTCCCCCAAGGAATTGGGGACGCCACCCCCACCCCTGGCGATCCCCGGAAGGAGGCTGCTGATTGAACAAAGGGAGAAACAAGCTTCTAGCACAAGGTGCCTCACCTGCTGGCCCAGGAACAAAAGCTGCCCCAGCCACCCTCACCACACACACACACACACACCCCACAGCGCGGAGAGGGCTGAGTCATTCCACCCCACCACGCCTGTGATGGCCTCCCCGGGTGCGTACTAACCTGCCAGGCAGGGGGATTATTCTAAAGGCCACCTGGGACCTTCCCTGCTTGGCCTCACAGCCAGGGAGAGAAGGCCCAAGCTCCCCCCACCCCCCAGCCTGGCATTGAACACATCCCCCCCACACACACACTCCAGCTTGATTCAGTTTTATCTCATTGACTCATTCAACAAACATTCCCTAATGAAGTCCTGTGAGGGCCCGGAAACTGGGCTAATGCCAGACGCCTCCCCAGCCCCACGGCCTCTTCCTCAGATCACACAGAGTCTTTCATCCTTCCATTGGCCTACCTGACTTGGACTCCTACACATCCTTCAAAACCCAACCTCAGGGCTCCTCCTCCAGGAAGGGAGGACTGCCGCCTCCCCAGTCCTGATCTCAGTGGGATGGGCATGACTTTTCCCCTCCCTAACTATGGGAGCCCCAGAGAAAGGGACAGGGGCTGAGGCAGCAGTTCTAGGGTGGTGGGGGCAGAGGAGCAGGAGTGACCTGAGAAGTTAAATCCAGGGAATGACCCGGTTCCCCTCCCGCGTCCCCGGTCTGCAGATTCTGCCTGGGGAGTTGTGAATTTCTTCCCCTTTCCCCCTTCCCCAGTCCAACACCCCCTCCCCACCCAGAGGTCCAGGAGCCCAGACAGACCCAAAGAGAGAGGCAAGGACGTGGGCGTTGGTCAGTCTTGCGGAGAGGGGGTGCCCTGCCCTCCCCGCTTCCTGACCCAGCAGAAACGGCCCGGGCGTGTCCTGATAAACGGCGCCTTAATGGAGGCGCCATCCCTGCCCGGAACAGGCCAGGCCCAGGTGAGGCTCAGAGTCAGATGCGCCCAGCCTAACCCACTCGGGGACGCCCCTGGTACCATCCCAGGGCGGGGTCCTCACTCCCGACCAGGGCCTCTGTCTCTGCGTCTGCGAAGTGGGAGCCCCCAGGTCCGTCCTCCCCCCACCCGCCTGTCGTCTCGTCTCCGCTTTCAGGGTGGAGTGGACACTCCCAGGTGTCCAAGCCGGCGAGCTCGGGTCCCGCAGAGCCGGCGGCCCTGGAGACGCTCCAAGGGCAGCCCCGCTGCAGCCTTGCTCGGGTCGCCTAACCCGGGGCCTCCGCAAACCAGCCCACCGCGGGCCGCCGAGCCCCGCTCCAGGATCCGCGGGTTGCCTCCATCCCGGAGGAGTATGAAGAGAATTAAATCTAGATATTTACATGTTTAATGGTCAAAGGAGCCTGTCTTCCGGCAGGGCAGGGAGGGCGCTCAGGTGGTTTAACTCAGCTCCGGGATCCCGCTCAGTTGCGGGGGCCGCGAACCCCGCCGCGGGGCCGACGATTGGGCCCCTTCGGAGCGCGGCGCCCAACGCGGGTTTCGTTGCGTCGGGGAAGTCCGAGCCTGCAGCGCCCAGTCCCCAGGCGGTCAGCCTAGCCCGGGAGGGGGGCGTTCTCCAGGCCCTCAACCCCCGATCCAGGCCGTTCCCCTCCCGCGCGCCCTCCCGGGGGCTGCCGCCCGCGCCCCTGGCCGCCAAGCCCCATTTTCCCAAACTGCAGCAAACGAACTGGTTTTCTCCTGAGCGCACGCTGCGGGGAGACGATTCAACGGAGCCCAGTGAGGAGGGGTCCAGGCCTGTGAGGGGGGGCGCGTTCCTGTCCCCAGACCCCTCCCGCTGCACCTCAGCCCCCAGCCCGGCTCTGTGACCTGCGCCGGTCGGGCCGGGCGCGGAGGAAGCAAAGCAGGCGGAGGCCGCGAGAGGAGAGCAGCCAGGTCTCCCGCCTAAGCCCGGACCCTTCCCCTCCCCTCGGGCGCCCTCGGATGCCCCGGCCCCAGGGTGTTACTTTCTAGATGGGGAAACTGAGGCGCGGCCCGGGCGATGTGGCCGAAGTCCTGCGCCCGGCCGTCTCCGGCGCCTGCCCGCCAGAGCCCCAAGAAGGGGGCGTGGAATTCCCTCCTCTAATTGTGTCCCAGAACTCCGGGACGACGGAGGCCCAGCTGCTGAGGGAGAGGACGAGGACGCGGGGCCCCAGGGACCACCCCCTCCGCTCCCCGGCCAAACGCGGCCGCCCAGCCCCGGTGCCCCGGTGCAAACAAGCGCAGTGTTTGCCCAGCGCGAGGCGGGCGGCGCGGCCCGAGAGCGATGAGGATTCGATGGAGCCTCTTGCCGCGGCGGGGGCAACGGAGCCCGGGCGGGCGCGGGGATCGATCGGGCACAGCTGTCGCCGAAGAGCCCGCGGGAGCATCCACCCGCCGGCCAGAGCTGCCCGGGCGCCCCGCAACTGGGGGCAGGAAATCCGGGACGTCGGGCCCGCCAGGGGCGAAACCCCAAAGTCGCGCCCAGGGTAGGGAGCTCAGGACGTCCCCATGGCCAACGTGGAACCTTCGGGAGCTGCGCGCTCAGCCCTGCCGGGACCCCCGCCAGGCCGGAAAAGCCCAGAGTCTCCCCGCAAATCTAAATAAAATCCCCGGACCCCGCCCGAACGAAGGCGGCTGGAGTCCAGAGGGAGAACTCCTGCCACACACTAGGCGCCGGAGGCCGGGATTTGGGGCGCCCGCAGGTTTCGGGGGCCGGGAGTGGGAGAAGGGCGGATCCAGGGCTGGGGCTGGGTGGGGCGTTCACTCCCCTCGTTTAGTAAAACCTCGCTTTAATAAAAGCAGGGAGGGGTGCGCAGAGCCCAGACGCTTTCATTTAGGTGGGAGACAAATCGAATCAGAAAGTCAGTTGGGGGCGCACCGTGGAGGGTTCTGGGGGAGCCCCAGGAAAGGAAAACTTGAGGTATCTAACTCTGCCTTTGATATTTGTAGCTGCAATGGGAGAGTCAATCACAAAAGGAAAGGTGGTGTGTCCAACAGTGGGGGAGGGGTGGAGGATTAAAGAGGGGGTTCAAGCTTAGGGGGTCGGTTTAGGGAGGTTGAAGCCATGGAGAGTGCGCGCCGCTGGGGCGTGGGTGGAGCCCCCCAATCCTCCCCTCCACCCGCGGGACTCTCCAAGCCCTGACGCTGGCGGGACCAGAGGCTGCCCTTTTTGGCTCCTCCCAGAGGCAGGCCAGGCACAGAGAGGGTGGGCGTTGGTCTGGGGCAGCCCAGCACCTACTAAGGTCCTCCTCCCCCACTCCCAGGCACAGACTCAGGCTCTGGGAGTCAAACTTTAATTGTCCTGGAGGGGATACTGAGGCCAGAGAGCTTCCTCGAGGCGGCTGAGGTCCCTGTGGGGCAGGCAAGAGGGACTTCTTGTCCCATCCAGCCCACCCCCCCCCGCCCACAATTTGCCTAATGACCCAGGATCAATCTGGGCCTGGGCAGCCGGCCTGCCCCGTGGCCGGCTCAATTCTATTTTACTAATTACTAAAAGGCCACTGCTGATGGGGAGAAACAGGCTGGGGGCTCCAGGGGGCCACACTCCCTCTCTTGGGGCCAGCAAATTTCTGTTCAATCTCCCAGCGGGACCACAGCCCCTACCAGGGGTGAGATCCCCATCCCTGGGGGAGTCCAAGTCTCCATCAGCCTAAGAGAGGGGTGAGGGGCTTCGCAGATCTGGACAGGGTTGGCTCCACCAGGCTGGGCTGCCCCTTCCAAGTCTAGGGAGCTTTGAAACGGGTCTGTGGCCACCTTAGGGTGTCCTGAGGCAGCAGAGGCGAGAGGCCCCCTTCCTCTCAGAGTCCCTGACCCTCCTCTTCTCTTTCAAAATGGATGCTTTCCCTGCTAGAAAAGCCACACACGCTTGCTATTAAAATGAACACGATAATCAAGTTGTAGAATAATACATTAAAAAGGAAGCTGGCATAATCCCAGCTCCCCCACGTTGGCCTTTGGGGGAACTTCCTTCCACCTTGGTATCCTCCCACCCATAGAGACCCCCGCCGGCACCTGGTCTGCCCTTCCTTGGGCCTGGGATGCTAGCGTTTTATGGCGGCTGATTGATTTTTAGATCTCATGATTATTTTTAATTATCTGTGATTGTTGGAGAGTGAGATTGAGGAGCTCAGGCTGGGGCTGTGTGCGGCCACTTTCCTCCCCCCAGATTCAGCATCTGCACAGGGAGTGGGGTACGCAACTGTTCGGACCTGCCCCTCTCTTCCCACCTGGAAGATGGGTGTAATTATGTAAACTCCAGAAATTATACCTGAACCCTGGAACTGGAAAGTTTAGGGACCGACACTTCAGCGGGCGGGAGTTAGCACTTGGGCTGATGTAGGAATGAAGCTGGGGAGCTCTAGGGCCACTATTCCCCACCTTCGGCCAGAGACACCCAGAAAAATTATTATTTGACTTCCTCCTTTCTGGGGCTGAGGAGAATATGCTGGGTAAACAGCAGGCACTTACTAAATGCTGAGCCCTAAGCAGCGAGTACTAACAGGGGTCCTCTTCAACCCTATCCCTCCCCAGGACTTGGATCAGGCCACTTCAGGCTGGGGACCCAGATCATTCAGGCCTGCTCTCTCTCTGGCTGTTGTGGTCAGCATAGAGCCACCTCCAGCCTCCAGCTGGGCAGGCTGGAGGGCACCCCCTCCCACACCAGAGAAGGGGAAACTGAGGCACCGAAAGGACCCTGTTCCAGAGCCAAACCTAGTCTTGCTTCAGAAAATCGCATCTCCAATGTGTAGCCACGTCTACAGGGGCCAGGGAATCCGGAGGCAGGTGCAAAGCTGGGGCTGCGGTTTGCCCAAAAGGTTTGTACCAAAGGGGAAGTGACGGCCTGACTGTGTCCTCCCCTATTCCTTCAGCTTTGAGCCCTGATGCAACCCACTGAGATGGGGGTAACTAGGGGCTCCCACAAACCGAATTCCTGACCCATCCCTTTCATCTTCTACCAAGTGGACAAGGGTTGGGGGGAGTGGGCGGGGCAGAGGCATTGGGGAAGCAGGAAGGGGTTGAGGCTGGTTTTTGGACTCTGCACCCAACTCTGGCCCACAAGACAGGGCATCCTCTAGGTTCTGGTCTGGCCCCTCCAGTCCCCCAGCCCTGACCTTACCCCACTGGAGAGATCTAGTCTCCTGGGGGGTCTCTCTGATTCTAAGAGCCCTCCCGCCATCTATCCCAGTTCCCAGGGCCCCCTGGGCCTCACTCTCGCCATCTCCAGGTAGTGAGAAAAAGGAGACTCCTGCCTCCCCCCACACTGAGGAGAAGCCCCGGGGACAGAGAGGAGTTTGCACCAGGGACGTCTCAGAAGACAGGGGATCCAGACTCAGCCTCCGTGGGCTGGAGGGTGACAGGAGCTCCGGCGGCCGCACTGTAAAAAGCCCCTGCAATTAGAAGGAGCCTTTGGCAACCCTGAGGCTGGGTAGCCCATTGTACAGTTGGGGAAAACGGAGGCCCAGGTGCCCCCACATGGGCAGGTGCTGACCCCTGGGGCGCACGGAGGCTCTGATCTAGCCTGAGGACCTCCCTTTTCCCCCACAAAGAGGTCGTGGGAAGGGGGCTGTGACTCCGTAGGTGTGAGCGGGAGTCGCGGGGAGCTGAGCTTGCAGCGGGGATCTAGCTCCTGGGGGTCTGTAGGGAAGAGGGGGACAAGTGCATCACAGGCGACCGTCCAGCCACACTCCCAGAAACTCCCTGGAGATGGACTTGGGGGCGCCAGGCAGGAAAGCCACATTTGGGACTCTGGAGAGAATCACGCAGAGACGCGAAATCGGAGACTCAGGGTCGAGGTTCCCAACACCACCTGGGCAGAGTCTGTCCTCGGACCCCTGCCCGCTGTCCCCCGGGTACGGCCTGCCCGGGGGGCGCGGGCGGGCGCAGTGGCCAGGGACGCCGAAGCCCCAAGTCTGGCCGACTTCGGCCTGTCTGGTGCTCGAGGGGGCCGGGGAGGGCGGAGAGCGAGGCTGCGGGAGGCAGCGGCGGCGGGAGCGGGTGGGCGGGGGCGCTGACGTCAGACCAGGGCCCGGGAGCCAGCGGCCGCTCCCCTGCCACATCCTGGTGGCCGCGCTCGCAGCCGGGCCGGGCCGTGCGCCGCGCAGCTGGGCAGCCTCGCGCGCAGCCACCGGGGAGCGGGCGGGAGTCATGCAGCAGCCTTGAGCACGAGGGGCCGGCGCTGAGGAGCGCGCGCGGCGGGAGGGCAGCCGAGCATGGAGCTGAGCCTGGAGAGCCTGGGGGGCCTGCACAGCGTGGCCCACGCGCAGGCGGGCGAGCTGCTAAGCCCGGGCCACGCGCGCTCGGCGGCGGCGCAGCACCGTGGCCTGGTGGCGCCCGGGCGCCCGGGCCTGGTGGCCGGCATGGCGAGCCTGCTGGACGGCGGCGGCGGCGGTGGGGGTGCCGGGGGCGCGGGCGGCGCGGGCAGCGCGGGCGGCGGCGCGGACTTCCGCGGGGAACTGGCGGGCCCGCTGCACCCGGCAATGGGCATGGCCTGCGAGGCTCCGGGCCTGGGTGGCACCTACACGACGCTCACGCCCCTGCAGCACCTGCCGCCGCTCACCGCCGTAGCCGACAAGTTCCACCAGCACGCGGCGGCCGCGGCCGTGGCCGGGGCGCACGGCGGCCATCCCCACGCGCACCCGCACCCGTCGGCCGCGCCGCCCCCGCCACCCCCGCCGCAGCGTCTGGCTGCCAGCGTGAGCGGCAGCTTCACCCTCATGCGCGACGAACGGGCGGCGCTCGCCTCCGTGGGCCACCTCTACGGACCCTACGGCAAGGAGCTGCCCGCCATGGGGTCGCCGCTGTCGCCGCTGCCCAACGCGCTGCCGCCCGCGCTGCACGGCGCCCCGCAGCCCCCGCCGCCGCCTCCGCCTCCGCCGCTGGCCGCATACGGCGCGCCAGGCCACCTGGCCGGGGACAAGCTGCTGCCGCCCGCCGCCTTCGAGCCTCACGCCGCGCTGCTGGGACGCGCCGAGGACGCACTGGCCCGCGGGCTGCCCGGAGGCGGCGGTGGCACAGGCAGCGGCGGAGCGGGCAGCGGGAGCGCCGCGGGGCTGCTGGCGCCGCTGGGCGGGCTGGCGGCGGCCGGGGCGCACGGGCCGCACGGGGGAGGCAGCGGCCCCGGCGGGGGTGGCGGCGGCCCCAGTGCGGGCGCGGCGGCCGAGGAAATCAACACCAAGGAGGTGGCGCAGCGCATCACGGCGGAGCTGAAGCGCTACAGCATCCCGCAGGCAATCTTCGCGCAGCGGATCCTGTGTCGCTCGCAGGGCACGCTCTCTGACCTGCTGCGCAACCCCAAGCCGTGGAGCAAGCTCAAATCCGGCCGCGAGACCTTCCGCAGGATGTGGAAGTGGCTGCAGGAGCCAGAGTTCCAGCGCATGTCGGCGCTGCGCTTGGCAGGTAGGAGCGTGGCGCGCACGGCCGGACCCTAGGGGCACCGGCTGTGGACTCCCGAGCACCTAGCGGGGCGGCGGCTTGATGTCCGGGTCCAGCTCCCCAAGCCCCACCCGTGCGCCCCGGCAGCCCGGGACCCCTCTCAGGAAGCTAGACCGCGATCCGCGCCGCTGCCCATTTGTGCGGTTACCAGAAGGGAGAAAGGGATTGTGCCGCCTCCCCACACCCGGGTCGCTGCTCCTGCCCTTTTGGGAGCGCGTAGGGGTTCTCTAATCCTTGTTAGACTGCTGGGAGGCTCCGAGCCTCTCCCAAGCAGCCTTCAGGAAAGCTCATTGTGTGTGTGTGTGTGTGTGTGTGTGTGTGTGTGTGTGTGTGTGTGCGCGCGCGCGCGCGCGCGCGCCTGTTGGGGGGAGCTGTGTCCCCGAACAAGCTGCTGTCCGCTAAGGTGCCACTCCCCTCCTCCAGAATGGGTGGAGAGGGGCTGCTGAGGCCCCAGCCTCGGGCCACAGAGCTCCGAGACCGTGCAGCGGGCGCCCGCAGCTCAGCAGCAGAGGACGAGCCCGCGCTCATCCCCCCCTGCCCCAGCGCGCGCTTCTTTGTAGTTCGGCCCCGCGATCGATACCCCCTCCCTCTCCCCTCCGGCCGCTGGCAAAGGTCACCCGAGAATGGCGGGGGAGGGGCGGCCCGGGGGACCCTCGGCCCGCACCGCCTGGAGGCCTTCACACCCCTAGCCGGCGCCCGCCCCGCGCAGTTCGGTGGTGGCTCGGGTGCGCGCACCCCTGCCCGCCTGGCTTTGGGGTTTTGTGTCTCTCATGTCCACTTCTCTCCTCTCTCGGTCGGAACACACTGGTATCTCTGTTTTTCTCTTGCTCTCCGTTTTGCTCTTGTTCCTGCTCATTCTCTCTTCTCCCTGTCTCTCCGCCTCTGTCTCTGTCTCATACTCAGCCATCGGCCCCCTAGGGACCCTCCTTCCTCCTCCCTCCCAGCTGACAGCAGCTAAGTCCACACCTGCCCTCTGACAGGCAGCCCGGCCGGGCCCCCATTTCCTAGGTGGGGGTGTAGGGGTGCAGGAGAGCCCCTGGCCTAGGTGGGGGTTTCTTCCCCTGGTGGTGCTGGGGAGGGGGCTGCCCACCCGGGCCACAGGGACAATAGCCGCGGCCACTGGCGCCTGATCGATCGCTTCTCTGAGCACAAGGGCGAGAAAGGCGGGGGTTCTGGGAGGCGCCCCACTAGCAAAGAGGCAGAGGGAGTTTGCGGCTGTGCCCCCAGGCAGCCCATCCAGGCAGGGGGGCTGGGGAAAGAGTACAGCGGGGGATCCTGTCCTGTTCCTCCCTAGCAAGCCATTCCCTCCCTCCACCCCAGGAGGACCAGACAACCCCCTGGGAACCTGGACCAACAGGCCAGCCTCAGTTTCACCCTTCTGCAGAGCAAGCAAGGTGGCTAGCTGGAACCTCTTATGGGATTCTTAGATTTTTCTGCTTTGGGGCACAGGAAAATAAATAATCTTTCGCATGTGACAGGGTAACCTTGTGCCCAGGGAGGCCGCATGAACCTGGACGGTTTCAGTCTGTCCTGCTCCCCTCCCCATGACACATAGAGCGGCACCTGTGTGCTCACCACCGACAGGCAGTCACATCCGTACACAGTCACGGCCCTCAAGGTGCAGTGCGAGGCTTCAGGTGGCAGAGGGCACACCTCTGACAGCTCTGACCATTTATTTATTCATTTATTGAGATGCAGTTTCACTCTTGTCGCCCAGGCTGTAGTGTAGTGGTGCGATCTCAGCTCACTGCAACCTTTGCCTCCCAGGTTCAAGCGATTCTCCCACCTCAGCCTCCTGAATAGCTGGGATTACAGACGCCCACCACCACGCCTGGCTATTTATTTATTATCATTATTATTATTTTGTAATTTTATTAGAGACGGGGTTTCACCTTGTTGGCCAGGCTAGTCTCGAAGTCCTGACCTCAGGTGTTCTGCCTCCCAAAGTGCTGAGATTACACAGGCTTGAGCCACCCCACCGGGCCTAGCTATGACGTTTAAACACCAAGTGGTTGCCATCACACCAATAAGGCAGGGACGGCTTCTATATGCCGATACCCACCTCCTGCTGCCTCCTCTGCAGCACGTATTTGGGGGACGTTGTGTCCACCGTGGGTGGAACCGGAGTCCACACCACTCTCCATTTTTCCCACTACCACGTTATGTAACTAACATGAACCATTAGCAGTACTGCAATTGCAGATTTGGGGGCCACAGAAAACATCAGCCAGAGCGTCACAGAAGGGCAAACCGCAGGCAAGAAGTCCCATGGGGGGTGGGCTCCCCGCAGCCGGGTCAGCAGCACCGAGCACCCGCCCTGAGTGGTCATCGCCTGCTTCGCCTGCACCCGACCCTGCACCCAGGTCCGTGTTCGCTTCTGCCGGCCGCAGCGCCATCCAGGCCTCCGCCGTCCCCTTCCTGCCACGGGGAGAGTTGCAGATGGGGAAACAGGCTGCGTTTGTGCCTCGCCTTCCTGACTTGTGACAATGACAAACAGCCTCAGCTGTGGGAGTCTGGGTTTCCCGTCGACGGAGGGAGAGTTAGAACAGTCGCCGCCTCAGGGGTGCGTGGGGGAACCGGAGGGGTGAGCGCAGCGCCTGGCATCACGGAGCCTCCCGCAGGGCGCTGAGGTGTTGAGGATGATAAACCCGGACCACCCTGCCCGCCTCCTCTCTGCCGGGTCCGCTGCCCACGCCGTCCGCGCGGCCCCGCAAAGACCCGCGGTCGCGGGGTTCACGCCGTCAACCCTGCGCACCTGTCGCGTCTCAGGTGAGCTGCGGGCCGCATCTACACCACCGGACTCCGACTGGGACGTAAGAGGTGGCGGGGGCGAGGGCCGCGGGGTCATTAGGCTCAGGCGGAGGCCTTTAGTTCCGGTCGCTGCGCAAATGAAAAGCGGTTAAGTGGCGGCAAATCGCGGCAGTTAGGGGTAGATGGCCCGGTGCGTCCCCATCTCCACCTAACACATCTCCACCTAACACGGCGACGCCCCAACGCTGGTGCTCGAAAGGGAACTCTGCCCCTCTGCATCATTTCAACCCCGCAGCAGAGAATTCGCCGCCCTTTCTCCTCTCGCATCCCCATCCCCAGCTCCGCGAACACCGCGGGCCTCCCCGGGCCTCCTCCAAGAACTTTGCGCGCCGGGTCTCCCATCGCGCGCCGGGTCTCCCATCGCGCTTACCCAGCTCGGGCCGGCCACGCGTTTCTGCAGGTACCGAGTGTCCCGCCGGGCGCCGGGGCCAGGAGAGAGACGGGGACAGGCAGGGAGAAAGACCCGCAGGTGCAGACGGAGAGGGAGGGAGAGAAGGGGAGATGGAGAGAGAGGGAGGAGTCGAGAGACAAAACCAGAGAGTGGGGAGGAAGAGACCGGGAGCGGGAGAAACAGACGGGGAGGAGAGAAAAAGAAGCTCAGAAAGGAATAGAGGTGAAGGAGAGACGAAAAGAGAGGCAGAGAGACCAAAAAAAAAAAGAAGAAGAGAGAGAGGGGAGAGAAACCGTGGGTGCTGGAGGCTGCCTCTGTGCCCCGAGCTCCCACAGCCCCTCCTCCTTCCCCATGGGGTAGGACTGGGGAGAGGGGAATGGATGGTTTTTATGTTTCACTAAAGTACGCAAGAAATCCCACCGCAGACCTCGGAGTCCTTGCCCCACTGCCTGTTCTGCGTGCCTCAGTTTACCCATCTGTAAAATGTGCGTGTGATGGGCCGAATTCTGGGTCTGGCACTTTCAGATTCTGGACCCCTGTCGTCTGGGAGTCCTGCAGCCCCCAAGTCCGTTCCCATGGGGCTGGGAGCCTCACCCCACCCCCACCCCAAGGTCCTCTGAGTCCCTCATTTTGGAGCTGCCTCCTGGTCGAAGCCCTCCCCTGGCGCCGTCTCCAACAGTAATTATGGGAGAGGGGCTGGGGAAGGGGCGGGCAGGGCTTCTCGGCGGGGGTGGGGGCGGTCGATGAATTCGAATTACCGTCTCTAATTCATCACCATCGCTGGGTCGATAGCTTCGGCCGTCTTCAAATATTATTTAAATTGCAACTCCAGAGGAAAAGTATTTTTTGTAACTGATCAGAAAAAAATATGTATATAGATAATACAAAGTTAGATGGAGGTGGTTGGAAGAAGGGCCTCATCTCCTCCTTGGGCACCATGGGGAGGCAGGAGCCCAGAATCCCTGAGAGATGGTGGAGCCCAGCATGGGGGAAACTGAGGCAGGGAGGACCCCCCCCACCCCTCCCCGCAGGTGGATGGGATGCTTTGCCCTTAAGCAGTACAAATTGTCCTAGGGACAAAAACCAGAGCTGTGTATGGAGTTGCATGCTGAGGACACCTGGTGCAGGAACTGGGCACCTCTGCTTGGTGGTGGGTGAGCAGGGGGGATGCCAGGAACTGGGCTCCTGAGGGGATGGACGTGGAAAGGAAAAAGAGGCAGAACCTCTTCCCAGCTGGGGCTCATACAGGCCCTCCTTCCCCCACTTCTCCGTGCTACCCGCTGCCACTGTCAAGGGCTGTTGGTGAAATGAGAGAGGCAATCTGGGAACCCCTTCAAAGGGACAGGTGTCCACCCCTCCACAAGCACTCTGGATGCCCCCACCCAAACTCTAGATGAAGGGGAGGGATGAGAGGGGAGAGGAGGACAAGGAGGAGAGGGAAGGGAGGGAAGGAAGGGGAAGAGGGGAGGGAGGTAAAGACCCCAGTGCCTTTTGCAAAAACACCACTTTCCACTGCAAGGGCTCCACGCCTCTTACCAACACCCCCAGAAAAAGATGCCCTGCCCCATTAGACAGTAGAGATAACCAAGGTTGGGAGCCTGGAGACCCGGGCCTCCCCTGGGCTCTGTCCCTGGCTGATCCCTGGCAAAAGGGCTTGAGCCTCAGTTTTCTTATCTGAGAAATGGGCAGAATGAAATGACGCCTAGGAGAGGGGGTATGAGGTGCCAGAGGGGCTCAGGGGTCTGAAGGGGACACCGTAGGTTTCCACAGGGATGTAC
The DNA here is from genome assembly GCF_007565055.1 of Rhinopithecus roxellana. Lineage (NCBI taxonomy): Eukaryota > Metazoa > Chordata > Mammalia > Primates > Cercopithecidae > Rhinopithecus > Rhinopithecus roxellana. The sequence continues at coordinate 12,187,101 of NC_044556.1, forward strand.
CGAGTGGGGATAGACCCATACTGTGCCCAGGGCCATGAGAACCAGACCCATGTGGGGCTGTGCGTGAGGCCCAGGTGACTCTGGCACCCCAAACCAGCACCCTCCCTTAAAACCTCAGGACCTGGGGAGGAGCAGCCCTAGCTAGGAACCTGGGCCAGGATCAGGGATCAGGCTCCTGCCTCCCACGCAGAGTGGGGAGGGAGATGGGGAGGGGTCCCACTGGGTGCCCACAGCCCTCTGCCTCCTCCTCAGCTTACCTGCCCGGAATGACCTTTTAAACCGGATGCACTTCCCATACCCACCCTATAGACCAGCAAGCTGAGGCCAAAGAGAAAGGCGCTTGCCAGAGCCCCACACTGCTTCTGATCTGGAGCCAGCTTCCGCCAGGAGGAGCCATACAGGACCAGGGCGTGGGGGTTTCAGCGCCCCCGACCCCGCTGAGTCTGGTAGGGCCTAACACTAGGCTGGGGGTGCCCAGGCTCCCTGATCTCCAGCAGATATTGGGGAGCATTCCAGGAAAGTGGTGCTTGGGGATGAAGGCTTGGAGGTGTATTGAGGCCAAGGACCACAGAGAAGGGACCAGAGGGTGGTGGCACTTTCCACGTTCTCAGCTGCTGGCCGATCCTCAGGTGGAGCCAGGTGACCGACCAGTTCCGCCTCCCCACCTCACAGGAGCCACATCCTTTAGGGGCGGTGAGGCCTGCACTGGGCTTCTCCCCGCCCCCCAGCTCCTCCAAGTGTGATGGTGTTGCAGGCATGTGTCTTCTCCGCTGGAGACCACTGGAGACTCCCAGAGAGGATGGGAGGGCAAGGTCCCAGCTTCATCAAGTCCAGCTCAGAGACCCCAGGACCATCCCCACTTCTGCTTGTCCCGGAAGACCTCCCCCTCCCAACGCCAGCCTCAGTCCCAGTAATTCCTTTCTGTAGCCTGGGAGACAGGGATGCTCACCTCTACATCACAGAGGAGTCTGGGGGAGTCTCTTGAGTGGTGAGGGGCTGGGGCTGGCATTTGGCTGTGAAGTCCTCTTAGCCTGAAGTCCTAGAACTAATCATGAACCATTCATTCTTCTCCTTGAATCTCCCTCCCATTCCATGCTGCTTCTCCAACAACCATTACCACTCTAGTCTAAACCACTATGGTGGTCTCCTCCTCCTCCTCCTCCTCCTCCTCCTCCTCCTCCATCATGGCCTCCCAGCTCCACTCCTCCTCTTTTTTTTTTTTTTTTTTTGAGATGGAATTTTACTCTTGTCATCCAGGCTGGAGTGCAGTGGTACAACCTCTGCCTCTCAGGTTCAAGCGATTCTCTTGCCTCAGCCTACCAAGTAGCTGAAATTACAGGCATAAGCCACCACACCCAGCTAATATTTGTGTTTTTAGCAGAGACGGGGTTTCACCATGTTGGCCAAGCTGGTCTTGAACTCCTGACCTCAGATGATCCACCCACCTCGGCCACCCGAAGTGCTGGGATGACAGGCGTGAACCACCGCGCCCAGCCCACTCCTCCTTCTTGCTGCCATCTTCCCCACATCCTAAGGGAGATTTGCATGGCCACTTTGGAGCTCGTTTTCCCCTGGTTGGCACCCTGCCCCGTGGCTCCCCAGAGCCCTAAGATTAAAATGTGGTTTCCTGTGGTGTCCTACAGTATCCGACTGTGGCCTCCCACGTGGATGTGGGAGGGGACTTCTGGCTGGTGGGACCAGCAGGGACAAAGGCTGGGAGGTGGGAAAGTCCTGAGCGGCTGTTAGGAGGGAGGCTGAGCCTTTGTAAGTCTCTGGCAGGCAGCCCGACCTAACCTGGGGAGCTGGTGCTGGTTGAAATCAAGTTCTTAATTAAATGTGGGCCCTGATCAATAGGGAGTGAAGCACTGGTGGGGGAGGGGAGGGGCTGGACCAGGAGCCAGGGAGACCCACCTGACCTTGGGCAGCCCTAGGACACCTATGGCCTCAGTTTCCCCTCTGCCAAATAGATGCTAATGTGAGGGGCTGAGAAACTGGCACCCCTCCTGAGTCCTGAGTGTGGGTAGATGTGGGGGATGATGGGGGAGCCCTCCCAGCACAGAGCCACAGACTCACGGCTGAGAAAAACAGAGACTCGAAGATGTGCCTGGCACAGGCTGCTGGAGAGGCGTGCCCCGGTCACAGGTGTAGAAGCACCTGGGGACACGTGTGTAGATGCCTCCATTCACACTGGGACGAGTGCAAACTGACCCAGGACCCCCATCCGCCCTCAGGCCGAGTCTTGAGCCAGCAATGCCCTAAAGTGGGGTGCGGGGACATCTGGATGAAGCCCCATCTCTCCCTGGACGCAGCGGCTGCGCCGTCCGGAGACCCTCGTGCTGGCGACTGGGGGTCCTTCGTGCCTTCCGTGCGCCCCCAGCTGCGACCCCAGCCCTCCTGCCCTCCTGCCCTCCTCTTTGGGAGTCGGGACAGATGCTGCTGGGTTCTCCTCCCTGGAGCTGGGGCTTTGGGAAGGTTGAGCCGACCCTCAGGGAGTGGGATGAGTGCGTGGGGAACGCTAGTTGCGGGGCAGCAGGAGTCCACGCGTTTCCAAGCGCCCTTTCCCGTCCGAGGGCCTGCTGGGGGGATGACTGTGCCTCACTTTCCGTCACCCAGCAAACGCCGTCCCGCAGCACCCAGGAAGCTGCGGAGTCGGGCTGGGCCCCCCGCGTTCCGCACGTGGGTCCTTGGCGGGTGTGTGGATTCCCGAGCGCGCCCAGCCCCCGAGAGCCTGGCAGGACCTGGACGCACGTGCCCCGGCACCAGGAGACCCGGGACCCGGGACCACGTGCCCGCGGCCTCGGAGCCTCAGGGTCACTGGCGCGGGCTCCGCAGGAAAGCGCAGCGCCCAGCAGGCGCCCCGCATCCCACCCCCGGGGAAACGACGCCCCACCAGGCGCGAGTGGCCTTCTTCCCTATCCGGCGCCCCAGAACCGCGGCCGTCCCGGTTGCGCTCAACACAGGACACGCTCCTCCTCCCCTCCTCCGCCTCCCTTGGTTTTGCTCCCTGGTTCCTTAAAAAATTCTACATTCTTTTGGCCAGGCAGGGAGGCTCACGCCTGTAGTCCCAGCACTTTGGGAGGCAAGGTAAGAGGATCGCTTGAGGCCAGGAGTTCCAGACCAGCCTGGGCAACAGGAAGACTCCATCTTTACAAAAAAATTTTTTAAATTAGCTGGATGTGGCCGGGCGCGATGGCTCACGCCTGTAATCTCAGCACTGTGGGAGGCCGAGGTGGGCGGATCATCTGAGGCCAGGAGTTTGAGACCAGCCTGGCCAACACAGCGAAACCTCATGTCCACTAAAAATACAAAAATTAGCAGGGCGTGGTGGCGGGTGCCTGTAATCCCAGCTACTGGGGAGGCTGAGGCAGGAGAATCGCTTGGACCCAGGAGGCAGAGGTTGCAGTGAGCCAAGATTGCACTATTGCACTCCAGCAGCCTGGGTGACAGAGAGAGACTCCAACTCAAAAAAAAAAAAAAAAAAAAAAAAAAATTAGCCGGATGTGGTGGTGTACACCTGTGGCCCCAGCTACTCAGGAGGCTGAGCCAGGAGGATCTCTTGAGCAAGGGAGATCGAGGCTGCAGTGAGACGTGACTGTTTCACTTCATTCCAGCCTGGGCAACATAGGCAGACCCTGTCTCTAAATAAATAATTAAATAAATAAATAAATCTACATGATTTTACAAGAGTTAACACATTCGCCACGTTCTGAATTTAAATGCAAGACGAGGGGCCTTCCATTGCCCTCCCTTCTGCAAATCACAGTTTGTATTTCTCCTTGCAAAAGGCTCCAGGAATAAATTTTATTTATTTATTTATTTATTTATTTATTTATTTATTTATTGCAGAAAGGGGAGCTCCAGATGCTCCGTGATTCTTCCCCTTGCTCAGATCCGTGAAGCGCGCGCCCTGGTCATTTTTTCCGGCCGCCTAGTACTCTCTGATTCAGTGGTGGTTTCAGGCTTTCCTAAAGCACTTCCCGCCCCGCTGACATTTAGGCTGTTTCCAGTCGTTAGCGGTCACCATAGCAGCTGCAATGAATACGTCCGGGGCGGATCATTTTACGAGTGTGAGTTTATCTGTGGATTAATTTCCCAATAATTGAAACGTTGGGTCAGCCTCCCCAGCCCCTTTCTGGGTGGCCGCTTCAGCCGCTTCTTATCTCTGATTCCTTTCCTGTCATCTTCTTCACATCCATTTCCCACTGCAGGCTCTGCGTCTCCATCACATTTTTTTTTTAAATCAACGCCTTGTGCGTGTGAGTGTTTGCCCACTCGATTTGCCCCTCTTGAAGGTGCCTGAATGGGGTGGGTCTCCGTGGCTGAATGACCAAGGGTGAGAGGTGCCCCCTGACACCCCCATGCCCCCACCCCATGGCGGCCCAGCCTCCAGATGGAGCCACGAGGGAGGGACAGCCCGAGAGTCCAAGTGGAAACGCGTTTCCCGGTTGAATCTTTGAAAGGCTCAGAACTAATTTGAAAATGCAGTCATTAAAATCCCATCAGGGGAGGCTGGCAGGGAAAGCTGGAGGGAGAGGGGTGGGGACAAGAGGGAGGCGGGCGGGGACCCCTCCCAAGGCTGGGCGCCTGCCGAGGCCAAGGTGAGCTCCGAGGCCGCGTGAGATGCAGGCAGGGCAGGCTTGGGGAGGGTAAGCCACCCAGAGTGGAGGGGTAGCGGGAACGGAGTGGTGGCCCCAGATATGGGGTGCACTGATGGCCCCCGCCATGCTGGTGTCTTGTCCCCCTATGCATCCCCCCCACGGCCTCTCCAGACCCGAGTCAGTGGGTGACTTGCCCAAGGTCACATGTCCAGTAACTGTGGGGGCCTGGGTCACATACCTACACCCTTTGTCTACACCCTGTACCTCTGGGGGAGCTGGAAAATTGAGTCACATGGGTGGGAGGCACTGAAACCTTCTCCAAGGAGACGGGGCTGAGTCATGCCCCAGGCGTGGACCCCCAGAGGCCTCCCCAGCCCCTCATCTGGCC
>NC_044556.1:12192186-12332612 GCF_007565055.1 Rhinopithecus roxellana
GGAAAGTGGGCAAACTGGAATGGGACAGAGGGAAGAGGGGAGGGAGTGGGAGGAAGGCGAATGAGAGAAAAGTGAAGGAGACCAAGAAAGAAGGTTTAAGGACAAAGGCAAATGGTGCCGCCGCCTAGCCTCTAGCCTGGTGGGTGACGCCTCTGTTCTTTCCCAGGCCAGATTCCCTCTGTTAAATGGATCCCTGGGGTCAGACTGGCAGCCCCTAGACCTGGGGAAGCTTCAGAACGTCTACCAGTACCTTGTCGAAAGGCAGATTCCCAGCTCCCATTCCCAGTGCCATGGAAGGAGATGATTTTGCCGCAGGCCTAGGAATGTGCATTGGCCCCTGTTCCCCACGTGAAATGTGCACAGGGCCCCAGCCTCACCCACAAACTGCTCAGCAGCTGGGGACACGTCACCCAGGAACTCAGAGCAGCCGGGGACACGTCACCTCCCGGGTGCTGCTCAGTCCGAGGCCCCTCCCGGCACCCGCTGGTGGCCGCCTCCCGGGTGCTGCGGGTTTGTGGACACACGGCTCCAGTCTCTGCCTTCTCCTGTGTGTCTGCTTGTTCTCTTCCTGTCAGGACAGCAGTCATTGGACTTAGGGCCCACCTGGCTCATCCTGGACGCATTCGTCCCAGGACCCTTGACCAGGACCCTCGACCTGCGGACCTTTTCCAAATGAGGTCACATTCACAGGCTCTGGGGGCCATATCTTCATGGGGTCACCCTTCAGCCCCCAACAGGAAGCGTGGCCCCAGAACCCTGGGGGTTTCAGAGCCCGTGCCCACGTGTGGTTCTGGAATTCTGAGGCCGATCCTGTGGCTGGCGTCCCGCAATTCCCTGGTCCGGCCACTCATCCACGCAGGCATCCTAGGAGCTCCCTGGCAGGACCCCAGATCGCCGATCTCCGACTCCACGGGTCCAGGCTGGCTCCCGGGAGCTGATGCTGGGTCTCTGTCCTGCAGGTGCGGACGAAGGACGTGCTGTTCGAGAGCATCAGCCACCTGATCGACCACCACCTGCAGAACGGGCAGCCCATTGTGGCCGCCGAGAGCGAGCTGCACCTGCGCGGCGTGGTCTCACGGGAGCCCTGAGCCAGGTGTGTGGCTGCGGCCGTGGGCCGCTGGCCTGGTCCCCTTTGCCCGTCTAATCTGAAGATTGAGACCCGGTTCACACGCCATGCCTTTCCCTCTAGAGGGCACGACTCAGGGGTGTTCAGCATCCAAGCTGTGCAATCATCTCTGTCGAGTTCCAGAACATTCTGTCAGCCCCGAAAGATGCCCTGTCCCCACCAGCCATCACTCCCTGTCGCCTCCCCTCCCCACCCCCACCCCCATACATCCGCCTCCTGTCTCCGTGGATGGGCGTGTCCTGGACATTTCCTAGAAATGGGATCACACTGTGTGGCCTTCTGTGTCTGGCGTCTCTCACGGAGCGTGACGTCCTCAAGGTGCCTCGTGCTGTGGCCTGGGTCAGAGCCTGGCTCCTGTTCACGGCTGGATAATGTCCCACTGTGTGACGGGGCCACATTTTGTTTATTCATCCACTGACGGACGTTGGGGCTGCTTCCACGTGTGTGCAGGTTGTGTGTGGACGCACATCACTGGCCATGGTGGGCACGTGCCCGAGAGTGGCCCTGTGCAGCCATGATGGTATCGCTGTGATTGGCTGGGATGGACGTCACCTGGTCTTTATGGACCCCTGCTGCGTGCTGGGTGTCCAGGCCTCCTTCCCGGAGGAGGGGCGGACACTGCCAGAGAGGACGGTGGGCTGGGACAGGCAGGGGCTGGCGGGTGAACCCAGGCAGTGAGAAGCCTACACCTCAGGCTGGGCTGCGGAGCCCTGGGCCTCCACTTTTGCTGCGGGGCTGGCGGGGACCCATGGTAGGGCATCGACGGGGAAGGGACAGGCAGGTCTGGGTGATTTCAGGGTCTCTCCTCGGGGGTGAGGTTGGGGCAGGAGAGGTGCAGCTGTGGGGCTGGAGGGAGTGGAGGCTGAGAGCAGCGGGGGAGGAGGGAGGGCCAGCAGGGGGAGGGGGCCATGGAATTTCCCCAAGGGCTGTGCTTCTGGGCCAGGTCGGGCTGCTCTCCTGTCCCCATGACAACAGTCTCCTTCCTGCCTCCTCTTTCCTGGGTGGCACCTCCCCCACGCGGCCGCGGCCTCCACCCCGCCCCCAGCCAGGCCTCGGGCTGCAGGCAGAGGGGGTTCCGGGTCTGGGAGGGGCTTTGGGGACCGAGAAGGGGCTCCCGTGAGGCACCGGAACGGCCTGCGGGCTCCTGTGCTCCGTTCGCACCGGTCCCTGCCTGCGTCTTCTCCGAAAGGCACTGGTGACCCCAGAAATAACCCCGAAGGCGTGATGAGTCCTGCTCAGGAGGCGGTTGGCCTGTCCCAGGAATGTGCTCAACCCTTCCGTTCTGAGACAGGCACCTGGGTTGGCATTCTCGCTTGCATGCGAGGAAACAGCAGAGAGGTTAAGGCCCTCCCTAGGTCCACAGCAAGGACCCGGGTCACCTGCACGGGCGCCCCAGCCGTGCGAGCTGAGGAGCTCCGGGCTGGCCCTGAGGTGTGGCACTCGTGGAGATGATGGCCAGGCAGAAGAGCCTTGTGGCTGACACCGGAGCCCAGGTCTGCAGCCACTGTCTCAGCCCTGACCTCGTCTTCTCTTTCTGCCCGCAGGTGACCGTGCTCAGCCCCGGCTTCTGCCTGTCGTGGCCTTGGGGCTCTCAGCCCTCCTCCTGGATCCTGGTCAGGCCGAACCGCCGCTGCCTCTCCTTCCTTCGCATGAGCCTCTGGCATGGTCCTCCCTCCAGCCGGCCCGGGCTGGGCAGAGCCTCCTCCTGCCGGGGCCCCTGCCCACCCCCTCCTTTGCCTGGAGTGAGGATGTTCATACCAAAGACAGAACCATTTCTCGCCTTTAAAGAAAATATATCCAGAAGCAGCCGCTGCCTGGGAGCCCTGGCCTGTGGGTCCCCCTCTCGCCCGGCTGGTTCGGTCTCACGCCCGGGAGAGTCAGGGCTCCCAGGACCCTGGGGAGGAGGCGGATTCTGGGCCTGGCTGGGCTTACTTTTCCCACCTGAGGAACTGGGTGCACAGTTATCTTTGATGGGGGACAGTTAAGGTGCTTTGGGGTTCTCAGGCCAGGACACATGCTGGCGTTGGAAGTGAAGGCAGCCTTGAGGTTACTTGGGATTCCAGGGTAGCCAGGCCGCTCCAAGACAGTTGATATTGTGAGGCCCCTGCACTTGGGAGCAGGGGAAGGACGTGGCTGCCCGGCCTGGGCTGTGCCCACCAGCTTCCGCCCAACCCCGCCCTCCCAGCTGTGGATCTAGACCGGATGTTCGGATCGGTTTGTAATTAAACCTGGGAACGACCACAAGAGCATGAGCCTGCCTGCATATCTGCGGACCCTTGCGGGGCTGGGGCTGGGATCGAGTCACCCAGGTGGAGAGCTGAGGGGGCCTCCCTGAGGGCCCGGACTTGGAGAGAAGGGAGGCGGGGCTACACGTGTGCCCATAGCTGGCAGACTGTGGGGTGACCCTGTGCACAGCAGCCCCCGCGTCTCTCTCGGTGACCTCTATTGTATCCAGGATGAAACACACTTCAGCTTCTCCATTAAACACTTCTCTCACTGCCTTGGAGACACCCTAGCTTATCACCCGAATGCCAAACCTGTCTTTCAACACAGCCCAGGACATCAGACAAGAGCTGTTTGTTTTCTTCTCCAAGATGCCCCCAGCGTAGCCCCAGATGGCCGGGCTCTTCCGTTGTCCTGGCTTCTCTCCAAGACACCCCATCAATGCCCCTGCTCTTCGCCGATGCCCAGCATCATGCTCAAGCACCCCCAACTCCATTCCTTAGACCTGCTGTCGTATCTGAGCCTCTGGCTCCAAGAGACCCCCCCCCAACTCCTCCTCCCACCAACACAGCATCTTCCCAGGAGAGAGGTTCCCAGCCTCGCCACATCCCTGCAGTCCCACGTCTGTCACGGGCCGAGGATCTCTGGCTGCTTTCTCTGCAGGCGGCAGGCCCTACCCCTGCCCTGGGGGACAGGTCTAGTAAGGGTGTGTGTGGGGAGAAAAAGCCACTCTGGCTTGTCCTTAACTAGGACTGGAGCTCTCCAAAGGCAGGCCCAAAAGGGGCTTTGATGACACATCTCTTATTTCAGAGATGTGGAGACAGAGCCATGCATCCATCCTCCCATCTACATGTCTATCAGTAACCCACTCATCTACCATCCATCCATCCATCCATCGTATGTCATCCATCTATAAATCCATCAGTAACCCACCCATCCATCCATCCATCCATCCATCCATCCATCCATCCATCTATAATCCATCAGTAACCCATCCATCCATCCATCCATCCATCCATCCATCCATCCATCCATCCATCCATCGTATATCATCCATCTATAAATCATCAGTAACCCATCCATCCATCCATCCATCATATATCATCCATCTATAAATCCATCAGTAATCCATCCATCCATCCATCCATCATCCATCCATCCATCATATATCATCCATCTATAAATCCATCAGTAACCCATCCATCCATCCATCCATCCATCCATCCATCCATCCATCCATCCATTGTATATCATCCATCTATAAATCCATCAGTAACCCATCCATCCATCCATCCATCCATCCATCCATCCATCCATCCATTGTATATCATCCATCTATAAATCCATCAGTAACCCATCCATCCATCCATCCATCCATCCATCCATCCATCCATCCATCCATTGTATATCATCCATCTATAAATCCATCAGTAACCCATCCATCCATCCATCCATTGTATATCATCCATCTATAAATCCATCAGTAACCCATCCATCCATCCATCCATTGTATATCATCCATCTATAAATCCATCAGTAACCCATCCATCCATCCATCCATCCATCCATCCATCCATCCATCCATCGTATATCATCCATCTATATATCATCAGTAACCCATCCATCCATCCATCCATCCATCCATCCATCCATCCATCCATCCATCGTATATCATCCATCTATAAATCCATCAGCAACCCATCCATCCATCCATCCATCCATCCATCCATCCATCCATCGTATATCATCCATTTATAAATCCATCAGCAACCCATCCATCCATCCATCCATCCATCCATCCATCCATCCATCCATCGTATGTCATCCATCTATAAATCCATCAGTAACCCACCCATCCATCCATCCATCCATCCATCCATCCATCCATCATATATCATCCATCTATAAATCCATCAGTAACCAACCCATCCATCCATCCATCCATCCATCCATCCATCCATCCATCGTATGTCATCCATCTATAAATCCATCAGTAATCCATCCATCCATCCATCCATCCATCCATCCATCCATCCATCGTATATCATCCACCTATAAATCCATCAGCAACCCATCCATCCATCCATCCATCCATCCATCCATCCATCCATCCATCGTATGTCATCCATCTATAAATCCATCAGTAACCCATCCATCCATCCATCCATCCATCCATCCATCCATCCATCATATATCATCCATCTATAAATCCATCAGTAACCCACCCATCCATCCATCCATCCATCCATCCATCCATCATATATCATCCATCTATAAATCCATCAGTAACCAACCCATCCATCCATCCATCCATCCATCCATCCATCCATCCATCGTATGTCATCCATCTATAAATCCATCAGTAACCCATCCATCCATCCATCCATCCATCCATCCATCATATATCATCCATCTATAAATCCATCAGTAACCCATCCATCCATCCATCCATCCATCCATCCATCCATCATATATCATCCATCTATAAATCCATCAGTAACCAACCCATCCATCCATCCATCCATCCATCCATCCATCCATCCATCCATCCATCCATCGTATGTCATCCATCTATAAATCCATCAGTAACCCATCCATCCATCCATCCATCCATCCATCCATCCATCCATCCATCGTATATCATCCATCTATAAATCCATCAGTAACCCATTCATCCATCCCCCATCTACACATCCATCAGTAACCCATTCATCCTTAATCTACACATCTATCAGTAATCCACGCATCCATCCCCCATCTGCACATCCATCAGTAACCCACTCATCCATCCATCCATTCATCATACATCATCCATCTGTAAATCTGTAATCTGTCCATCCATCCATCCATCTACACATCCATCAGTAATCCACTCATCCATCCATCCATCTACACATCCATCAGTAATCCACTCATCCCCCATCTACACATCCATCAGTAATCCACCCACCCATCCATCCATCCATCTACACATGCATCATTAACCCACTCATCCATCCCTCATCTACACATCCATCAGTAATCCACTTATCCCCCATCTACACATCCATCAGTAATGCACTCATCCATCCACCATGTATACATCCATCAGTAATCCACCCATCCATCCACCATCTACACATCCATCAGTAATCCACTCATCCATCCACCATCTACACATCCATCAGTAATCCACTCATCCATCCACCATCTACACATCCATCAGTAACCCACTCATCCATCCAACCATCCATCTACATATCCAACCAGCCATCCAGTCACCCATTCATCCCCCCATCGACACCCATCAGTAACCCAGCCATCCATCTATCCATTCACCCACCTGGTCCCCCATCCATCTGCCTAAGCCTCCATCATTATTCCATCCATCCATTTTCCATATGTCCATCCATTCATCATCCATCCATCCACCTGTCTCTCTATCGCTCATGCATCATCTATTCATTGTTCATTCCCTTCACTGCTCCATCCATCCACCCACCCACCATCTTTCAGCATGCTTGCATTGAGTATCTTTTCTCTGCCAGGAACTCTGGTAGGCAAACAGGATGCAATAGTGACCAAGACAGATCTGCCCTCATGGAGTTAATGGCCAAGTGACATTAATCAGCAAATCAACACTCAACATACAATAACAACTGTGGAATGGGCATGGTGGCTCATGTCTGTAATCCCAGCACTTTGGGAGGCTGAGGCAGGTGGATCACCTGAGGTTAGGAGTTCGAGACCAGCCTGGCCAACATGTCAAAACCCCATGTCTACTGGAAATACAAAAATTAGCTGTGTGTGGTAGCAGTCCCAGCTACTCGGGAGGTTGAGGCAGGAAAATCACTTGCATGTGGAAGGCAGAGGTTGCAGTGAGTTGAGATTGCACCACTGCACTCCAGCTTGGAGGACAGAGCAAGACTCCATCTCAAAACAAACAAGCAAACAACTGGAAAGGAGTGCGTCCTGGAGCTTAGAGATCCCAGGAAATCCAGGAGGGTATCTTTGTGGGAACAACACGAGGATGGTGATTGGAGGGTGAATAAGGTAGAGCTCTGGGCAGAGGAGACGGCATGTGCAAAGGCCCTGTGGTGTGTTCAGTCAGCACGTTCAGGGAGCAGAAGGGTGGCCAGTGTGGCCGAGGCGAGGTCAGAAGCAGGGTGAGGACACAGAGCTTGGGGGAGGCCTGGTGCCAGGAAGAGCTGCCAGGGGTCTTTGAAGCACAGGGGTGATAACAGTCCCCATGAGATTTCCCAGCAGGAAGTACTGTTGGGAACAGGACAGGAATGGAGGGGAGGGCAAGGAGGAGGCACTGGACCAGAGGAGCGTTGGGGACTACGGAGTGTCCGATTCCTGAGATGCATAGGACAGAGAGGGTCTAAATGCACTTCATTCGTTCATTCATTCATTCATTCATTCATCGCCCTGGGGCCCGGGCCCAGGTTGCCCATCCACGTCCCACCTCCGTCTGTCCTCTTCTAAGTCCCTGTGTAAATAGAAACTGGCACCTGCTGGGACATGAGCCAAGAGCAGCATGAACTCTGGGTGCTGAAACTCTCCCTGCTTTACAGATGAGGAAGCGGAGGCTTGGAGAGGTGAGGTGACCTCCGAGACCATCCCACCAGGAGGTGGTGAAGCTGGTTTTGGGGAGCCCCCATTTCTCAATCCTGTTCTCTGGGCTGGAAGAGTCTGGGTGCCCAGACGCCTGGCTCCAGCTGGGTCCCCACACCTGTCTGCTACCCCTTCCTACCTTTGTACTTCCAATAATTGGAATAATTAAGTCAATCATCCACTCCTCGGGAGACCGAGCCTGGAGTGGGAGGCAGGAGAACCCTGGGTCACATTCGACCTCTGAATAGTGCGAGCCTGGATGAGTCGTTTCCTTCCCCGGGTTGCACTCAATCCCCTGCACAAGGAGACAGGAGGACTTGCCGTGGAGGGGCCAGGATGCCCCAGGTATCAGCTGGTGCCGTGGAGGGGCCAGGATGCCCCAGGTATCAGCTGGTGCCGTGGAGGGGCCAGGATGCCCCGGGTATCAGCTAGTATTAACTGAGCACCCCCCTGCCTATGGCAGGCCTGGAGGTCAGCCAGTTCCATGTGCTCCCCGAGGCATTGGGCTACTCCGCTGTGCCTCAGTGCCCCTATCTGGAAACTGGTGATGATGGCCTCCAGGGCCCCTTGACTGGGCTAACCTGTGATGCACGGACCAGCCGGGTCCCTCCTGGGAGCTCACAGACAGTCTTGCTCCTGGGATTGCTTTATTATTATGCCATCCCCTCCCTTTCCTGATGCTCCCAGAGTAAGTCTTCAAGCTGCACAGGTACCCAGTGGCCTCCTCAGCATTGGAGCTCGGATCGTAGACCCCCCCACTTTTTTTTAAACCATCCCCCTGTACATCCTCCAAGCCTGTTATCCTGGAGGCCACTGTGGGACAGCCTTGGATTCAGGCCTGGCTCTGGGAAGCCCCAGGTCCCTGCTGGGGGCCCCCACCTGTGGGGGTGGAGGGCCAAAGTCATCCAGCATGAGGTACCATGACTCAGGGCCGAGAGGGGCTGGTCGATACCACCTGGGCCCCCTCCTCCAGCTTGAGCCTCCTGGTCTCCGATTCCTGGAGGGCTGCAGCGAGGCTGCTGCAGATGGAGGCAGAAGGTTCTGTTGACCAGGAGAGGCTCCTGTTTACTCACCGATTGCGCAGAGCTAAGCAGCCGGAAGGCCCCGGCCTGCCTGCCCCTGCCCCACCCAGGGTGGGCCCTGCATCTGTCCACAGGGCAGGTGTTAGGACCCATCCCAGGTACTTTTCAGGCCTCTGTTTCCGCAGCCCCCAAATGGGATGGGGTGGGGATGGGGTGGGCTTCTGGCTGAGCCAGGCTGTGGTGGAGTCAGAGCTCTGGGGTGCACTTTGAGGTCTGGGCTAGCTCCCCCCTGGCTGAGACCCTTTCCTCACCTGCAGAAGCGTCTGAGGAAGATGGTGACTGACACCTGCCTCGCACACTTGGTGGGGCGGCTGTAGGCACATCGTGATCTGTTGAACCCTCCCTCCAATGCTGTGATGCCCTGGGCTGCCGAAGAGGCGGAGGTCTGGATGCTTGTCCAGCGTCACACAGTGGGAAGTGCTGGCGCCAGGATTCAAGCCCTGATTGACCAGCTCTGGATTTGTGTCCTTTGCACAGAAACAGGCGTAGTGTAAACTCAGTGCCTCATCCCTCAACCCAGCTGGGAGGAGAGAGTCTGCCCCCACCTGGGCTGGGCAGGGGTGCTGGAGAGCGAACCCCTAATACTTGGGGCTGGCCTGATGTCAGGAGACCGGTCACTGCCACTTCCTCGGGCCCACGCTGTCCCCTTCCCTCCCCGGGCCCTGCTGTCTTTGTCTGCAATTGAGGAGGGTGACTCTGTGGCTCCTGAGGCCCCCTCCCCAGGGCCTGCCGAAGCAGCACTGTTCCCGGGCCATTGCGGTGATGCTGTTCACCCATTTGTTTGACAAATGTTTATTGGCGACATGGCTGGCTTGGGCTTTGGGGACACCACAGGGACAGGACCTCCAGGACCCTCCTCCTGGCTCGGGCCCAGCAGGGGTAGTGGACAGACCTCCAGGATTGGGGCCCAGCAGGGGCAGTGGACAGACCCCCTCCTGGCTCGGGCCCAGTGGGGCAGTGGACAGACCCCCAGGACCCTCCTCCCGGCTCAGGCCCAGCAGGGGCAGTGGACAGACCCCCAGGACCCTCCTCCCGGCTCGGGCCCAGCAGGGGCGGTGGACAGACCCCCAGGACCCTCCTCCCGGCTCGGGCCCAGCAGGGGCGGTAGACAGACCCCCAGGACCCTCCTCCCGGCTCGGGCCCAGCAGGGGCGGTGGACAGACCCCCAGGACCCTCCTCCCGGCTCGGGCCCAGCAGGGGCGGTGGACAGACCCCCAGGACTCTCCTTCCGGCTCGGGCCCAGCAGGGGCGGTGGACAGCAGCTCGAGAGTGTTCCTCATGGCCGGAGCTGGGGTTCAGGGGCCCTGCCAGGCTGCGAAGAAGGGGAGAATTTCTCGGTGTCTGCCTCCCTGTCAGACTTTAGGGCTGTGTTGTGGTTGCCCCAGCACAAAGTGGGGGCTCATCAACGCTTGCTGGGTGAACAAAAGTGGGGGCTCATCAACGCTTGCTGGGTGAACAAAGCTGAGATGGGGTCACAGCTCCCCTGGGTTTCACTTTACTCCTCTGGATGGCAGGACTCTAACCCCTCACTTCAAGGCTACGTGGAGAGTGGGGAGGCCTCAGCCCAGCTCCCTCACCCCCCTGGACCCCTCTTGTACCACTGTGGCAGCAGCCTCTCCTCCCAGCTTGGGCCACGTCCAGACTTGGGGACATTCCCAGAATGCAGGAGGCTCCTGGACAATCAATAATCCAATAAAGCGTCAGGCGTCCGCCGGCTCCCGGTTGGTCCTGGTGATACGTTATCTTGCTGGCTCCATACACATGGAGGCTGGGAACTGCTCAGGTCGGTTCCAGAAGAGGAAACTGAGGTGGGGAGGGAGAGAAAGAAGGAAGCAGTGAAGGCCGGGACTGGCAGATCACATCAGCAACTGGCAGGAGGGGGTCGGGGCCTCAGGAAGGGGGACCCTGTGGTCTCAGGAACCGCCAGGAAACCTGGGACCTGGTCTCGCCCCCTCTGGGTTTTTCCATCCGTGAATCACACGGATGTGCCTTTCCCCTTCGCCCCGTGCCTCACACTTTCCTGCTGTATTCCTGATCCAGGACTCACCACCCCTACAGTTCTGAGCTGCAGCTGTGTGCTCTGTGGGCATCCTGCCCCTGCATCACCAGGGCTGGGGCCACCTTCCTCCGTCCCGGCTGTGTCCCCGGGGGGCCGGGTCACTGTCCAGCATCAAGTGGGTGCTCAGTAAACCTGTGTCCATGAAATGAAGGAGCAGCTGCCTCCCAGGCTTCTTGGGGGGGCTGCTGAGAGGTTGCCCGTTTAGTGAGACCAGCTGTCCCAGCTGCTCGGTCCTTGTTTCTGGAAGGAACCCGCCCCCCACCTTCTTCATCTACAAATTGGGAATTGCAGGAGGACCTGCGTACTGGGTTGTGTGAGAGTCAGAGACCCGCCAGGGATGAAACGCTCCATCATAAACCCAGCTGCATTGAATACTGTTGCCTTCATTTAAGTCGTCGTCGTTGGTCGGGAAAGCTCCTTGCCGGCAGCTAGTGGGGGTCTGGGGTCCTCTTCAGATGTACGGAGGCAGGGGCTTGGGGTTGGGAGTCCGGCTTCCCGGAATCTGCGGGCGTGAGCGCCAGGAGTGGCCATCAGCCAACCGTGACCACCTGCTTGTCGCCCACCGGCCCCCATTCAGCCCCCGGGTCCTGGCGAGGCTCCTCCCTGCCACCGGCCTCCAGGGGCTGCGCGGAGACGGCCCCCCACCCCGTCCCTGGAGGGCGGAGCGAGGCGGGGGCGCGGGCGGCCGTACTAGGAGGAATACGGCGGCGGCGGCGGCGGGGCTGGGCGGTTTCCCGCCGCGGGTGAATGGGTCCGACTGCGCTGCCGCCGCCGCGCATCGAAGCTCCGGCCGCGTCCCCCGCGCCAGCCCCGGGAGCCTGCGCGCCGGGACCCCTGCGTGTCTGCGAACAGACCTGCAGCCTCGGGCCGTCACCCCGGGCAGGTGAGTCCAGCGACCCCGCCGGCCTGCGGGCGCGGCCAGGCCCCCACCCCCACCCCGGGCTGAGCCGCGGGAGGCCGGGGGGACACGGGGAGTCACTCGCTGCGCTCTCGGCCCCAGCCCTGCGGCCCCCCCTCCCCCACCCGAACGCCTGGCCCTCGGGTCCCGGGAGAAGCCACAGGTGGGAGGGAGCTGGGGGGGCGGAGCTGGGACACCCCGGGGGCCACCCACATCCGTGTCTTCCCTTAGGACGAGCGCGGAACCCCTTAGAACGAGCGCTGAGATGCTCAAAACCGGAGCAGGGGCGGGAGAGGGGCCGGTCTCCTCTGGGAGCTCCCCAGAGTCAGAGCGCGGCCCCCACCGCCCCGGGCTTGGGTGCTTGGGAGTTAAGCGGGATCCCTCCGGAGAAGGGGGCGGGGAACCCCCCTCTCTCCTGTCTTGGGCCGCAGCGCCTGGGCGGGACGCCCCCAGAGGACCCCTCCGTCCCCACCCCACTGACAGGGCCCTGCCAGGTGGCCCCACAGGGAACAGGTGCCCAGGGCCCTCTGCCAGCCGGCCCCGCTGCTCCTGACCCCTGCTTCTCTTCCCAGACGCTGCAGCCCCTGTTCTGGCCTCTTGCCTGCCGCCCCCATGAGAAAAACCAACATGTGGTTCTTGGAGCGGCTTCGGGGGTCTGGGGAAAACGGCGCTGCCCGGGGCGCGGGGAGCGAGGCGGGGGACAAGGCCTCCAAGGGGCCCCTGTACAGCAATGTGCTGACGCCCGACAAGATCCCCGACTTTTTCATCCCCCCCAAGCTGCCCTCGGGCCCCGTGGAGGGCGAGGGACAGGCCACGCTGGGCCCGTCCACGTCGGAGCAGAACCTGGCCTCCGCAGCCCCCCGCCAGACCCCACGGAGCCCCCGGCTGCCTGCCAAGCTGGCGGCCGAGAGCAAGAGCCTGCTGAAGGCAGCCACCCGGCACGTGATCCAGATCGAGAGTGCTGAGGAGTGGCCGCCTGAGGAGGCCACTGACACTGACCCCCAGGCCCAGGGCGCCATGTCCCTGCCCTCGGTCCCCAAGGCCCAGACGTCCTACGGCTTCACCACGCTGGCCGAGAGCCCCCACACTAGACGCAAGGAGTCTCTGTTCCACAGTGAGCACGGGGCCCTGGCCCAGGTGGGCTCCCTGGGTGCCGGGCGCCGCCGGGCAGCTGCCAAGGCCAACGGGGGTGACGGGGGCCCCAGGGAGGCTGGCGGGGCCCTCATGAGCCCCGGCCGCTACTTCAGTGGCGGGGAGAGCGACACGGGGTCCTCGGCCGAGTCGTCTCCCTTCGGGTCCCCTCTGCTCTCCCGCTCGGTGTCACTGCTCAAAGGCTTCGCCCAGGACAGCCAGGCCAAGGTGAGCCAGCTCCGGCACTCCGTGGGCCGCCACGGCTCCCTGTCGGCTGATGACAGCACTCCAGACACCAGCCCGGGGAGCCGGCGCCGCCTGACCCGCCGGGCCCCCCCGGAACCTGGCCCCGAGTCGGGCCAGGCGCGTGGAGAGCACACGGTCCACGTGGGCCCTCGGGGCAGCGTGCGGCTGCTGGCAGAGTACGAGGCAGGCCAGGCCCGCCTGCGGGTGCGCCTGCTGGCTGCCGAGGGCCTCTACGACCGCCTGTACGATGCCCGCAGCATCAACTGCTGCGTGGGCCTGTGCCTGGTGCCTGGGAAGCTGCAGAAGCAGCGCAGCACCATCATCAAGAACAGCCGCCACCCCCGTCTTCAATGAGGATTTCTTCTTCGACGGCCTGGGGCCGGCCAGCGTCCGGAAGCTGGCCCTCAGGATCAAGGTGGTGAACAAGGGCAGCAGCCTCAAGCGGGACACGCTGCTCGGGGAGAAGGAGCTGCCCCTGACCTCCCTGCTCCCCTTCCTGTAGAGCGGGGACCTGCTCGCTGCCCGCTCGGGTGCAGAGGGCGGACCCCTGTCTCTCCTCCACACCGGGTCCCGGTGGGCAGGTCCGCTGGCTTGGGCTGGGGCTGGGCGGGGAGGGGCTCACACTCAGGCTGGGCTGGGCCCTGATGCTGTAGCTGACGTGGGTTTCCTGGTCACCCGAGGCTGACTGGAGTATTATTTTTCATGAATTCATTTCTTTGGAGGAGGAGGAGGAGAGGGGGCCTCAGGGGAAGAGAAAGGGCCACTTCGTGAGGCCCCCCCCACATTGCCTCGCCCCTTTCACACAGAGTTCTAGCAGGAGGTTCTCAGGGGCCCAGGAATCCGTGCAAGTGACAAGGCAGGGCCGTGGACGGGGAGGTCACAAGTCCCGGAGCCCACATTCTCCTTCACTGCTCGCGTGTCTTCCTCCCCCGCAGCCTGCCGCCCTCCAGTTCCCACCCTGCAGAGAGCAGGGCCTCACGGCAACACCAGGCCCAGGTCCAGGCCCAGACTCTGCCCGAGACGCTCCCTCCAGGGGTCAGGCTGTCTCTGGGAGACCCCAGCTTCCCAGGTTCCGGTGGTGAGCGGGACCAGGCCAGGGTGCCTTGCCGAGGGAGGGCGCGGAGGGAGCAGCTGCTGCCACAATCAGAGCAGAGGAGGTCTTGGCAGAGGTCTGCTGGGAGGAAACTCCTGTCCTGCTTTCCTCCGACACAGTTGACACTTGCTTTTTGGGTGCAGGCCTGTCTGGCCATTTCTGCTGTGATGCTGGAGGGTCTTGCTCAGAGATGCCCAGAGAGCAGCCCTGTGGCCCATCCCTCCTCGCTGGGGGCTGCCACCTGTCGCCCTTCTGTCCAGCGTCTGCAGCTGGGAGCGACATGCGGTGACTGACGCGCGGTGACACGCGGTGACTGACGGCCATGGCTTTGATGCCGTGTGTAAATAGGCTGTGGCTACGGTGGGTGGGTCAGAGCCCAGGAGGCAGCTGGGGGGACCCGGCTGTGGCGTTTCATGCTGCTCGGTGGCCGCAAGGCTCCCATTGTGTGGTTATGTGGGTCCTTGAAAGATTTTGGGGGGCGGTTTCCAGCTCAGAATGATGCAGAAAAGACTCAAAGCAGGGGCCAGGCCAGGACAGTGGCTTTGCCTCTCCTGGCTGCTGGTGGGCACGGGGAACCAGGGCACATCTGTGGCATCCCAGGACATCCCTCATCAGCCCATTTGCTACACATTGTCCCTCTTGACCAGGGAAGGGTGGAGGAGCTGCTTCCCAGGACTGGAGGAGCAGCCGGGCCCCTGCTGCACGTTCGGTGGGACACACCTGTGAGCCCTCCAGAGAGACCGTGCAGGACCCTTGGGGCTGGGCCCCTTCTGAGCCTGGTGTTGCAGGCGCTCTGCTCTCTCCGGAAGCCAGGGCACCCGGGCAGAGGCTCCTCAGGCCGGGGAGGTGGGGAGGGTGCCCTGCATGGAGAGAGACACTCCCTGCCTTCTCTGATGCTCACCCCTCCTAGCTAGGCCCTGTTCTCTCTGGGGTCCCCCGTTTAATAGCCCCTGCACTGTTTGATATCTTAGTGTCTGAGGTTGACTGTGGGTAAATCTGTAAGACACTCCCTAAGTGTGTTTGTTTATAAAAGCTGTTTATAGTGCAATAAAGGTGTTTCGGGAATACGGGGGTGGAGGTTGGCTTGCCTGGCTGTTTAATAACGAGAGAGCTCTGCCGTGAACTCCAGTGGGGGCGGTGGAGAGGGTTCCAGATCAGTGAGGTCCTTTCCACCGACTTTCAGAATGCCCTCCACATTCTCCTGCCCCGGGTGGAGGCAGGCAGGGGGCAGGAGCCCAGTCCCTGATAAACCACCGCTCCCTTGGAGCAGCAGGTCTGGGTGCTGCTCCACGATTCCAGCTCTGTGACTGCACCCATGTGAGGAAACAGGACTCTGACTCCACACGGTGCCTACAGGGTGGGTCCCAGCTCCACCCAGAACCTTCAGACAGGACCCCATCTCCACATAACCCCACCAGACACCGACCCGTCTCCCCTGACACTCCTCAGGACAGGACCCTGTCTGCACAGACCCCTCAGGACAGGGCCCCATCCCCCCTCGGATGCCTCAGGATGGGACTCCGTCCCCCCCAGACCCCTCAGGACAGGGCCCCTTCCCCCCTCAGACCCCTCGGGACAGGAACCTGTCCCCCCTCTGACCCCTCAGGACAGGGCCCCATTACCCCCCCAGACCTCTCAGGACGGGACCCCGTCCCCCCCCAAGACCCCTCAGGATGGGGCCCTGTCCCCCCCCAGACCCCTCAGGACAGGGCCGGTCTCCGTGCTCTGAGCCCAGGCTGGGCTTTGTCTCTGCTGCTGCCTGCGGGGCCCAGAGGTCTAGGCCATCTCAAATCCACCAGGAGCTTTTGGGATTTTGGGGGTTCGGTGCAGCCTCCTGACAGCGGCCTGAGGAGCTGCACTAAGGAGTCCTGGTCAGGTCCTGGGATGGGTTGACAGGGCTACGGGCACCTGGTACCCTCTTCAGCCCCAGCCACTCATCCCTAGGCTGCGTGTGCATGCGTGCCAGGTAGGTGCACATACGTAGCCATGTGCTTCTGCACGTGTGTGCAATGTGACTGCATGTGTGCCCATGTTACTGTGTCATCTGTTCGGCATAACAGTGCCCCTGTGACCAGGTGAGTGCCTGCAAGCACTCGAGTGTAGCTGCCTGTGTGCTGGTGTGTGCACGTGTAAGCACGTGAGCTGTGTATGCATGTGTGTAACTGTGCACTTGTGTGCCTGTCACCGCGTGTGTGCTGGCGTGTGCACATGTAAGCACGTGAGCTGTGTATGCATGTGTAACTGTGTCCACTCGTGTGTACCTGTGTCAGCACGTGTGTGCTGGCGTGTGCATGTGTAAGCACGTGAGCTGTGTATGCATGTGTGTAACTGCGTGCACTTATGTGTGCCTGTGTCAGCACGTGTGTGCTGGCATGTGCATGTGTAAGCATGTGAGCTATGTGTGCATGTGTAACTGCGTGCACTTGTGTGTGCCTGCATCACCGTGTGCCTGCTGGCGTGTGCATGTGCAAGCATGTGATCTGTGTATGCATGTGTAACCCTGTGTGCACTTGTGTGTGCCTGCGTCACTGCAGGTGTGCACTTGTGTGTGCGTCTGTGTGTGCTGGTGTCTGGGAGCTGCGGCTGCCCATGCCCTCCCCGCTCCACTTCTAAGTGGGCACCATCCAGGGATGCTGTGCCTGCGTGGTGTCTCGCCCTGCCTCAGGTCTTGGCTCACTGCCCTTCAGGTCAGCCCCCACCCCAGAGGAGTCAGATGCCCTCGTTCACTCCTGGCTGTGGTCGTTTGCTGCCTTGTGATATTGATCCTGAGCAGAGTGAATCTACTGTTAGGGCCTCCAGCGTCCCTGGGACCACAGAGCGCTCGATCCCAGTGGGTGCTGTGTGGTGAAGGAGGCAGGCACACCTGCCAGCAGTCTCTCTCTCCAGCGTGGCGGCCATCCTGAGTCTCCCGACCCTCAGGAAGGCCATGGGCACCACAGGCAGGGGGCAGCCTGTTTGGTGCAAATTACACAAAGGTGCCCCTTCTTCAGCATGGAGCCATCATAGGGAACGACAGAGCCAAGAGATGAGCAGTCATAAGCTTGGAGACATTGGGGACACCTGGATCCAGCTATGCCTGAAGTCCATAACGGCACACCACTTCAGCTCAGAGGGTGGGCCAGTCAAGTCCCTTCTTTGCTCAAGCCGGCTTGATTCAGGTTGTTTTGTTTTGTTTGTTTGTTTTTTGGAGATGGAGTTTTGCTCTGTTTTCTGGGCTGGAGTACAGTGGTGCAATGTGGGCTCTCTGCAGCCTCTGCCTTCTGGGTTCAAGCAATTCTCCTGCCTCAGCCTCCCAAGTGGCTGAGATGACAGGCGCCCGCCACCATGCCCGGCTAGTTTTTTGTATTTTTAGTAGAGACAGGGTTTCGCCAAGTTGGCCAGGCTCGTCTCAAACTCCTGACCTCAGGTGATCCACCCACCTCGGCCTCCCCAAGTGCTGGGATCACAGGCGTCAGCTAGCACGTCCGGCTGATTCGTTTTTTAAGCTGACAGCCAGAGACCACTGATCCAGTGGGTGTCTGATCCGAGGAGGAGGAGTAACACCTTCCCAGGGCCCCTGCCTTGTGGCATCTCCTCTCTGGGGCCTTGAAACCCTGACATGTGTGGGGAGCTAGCAGGGAGAATTTCAAGCCCCACCTTCCACTTGGGGCGCGGCCAGGGCCAGCCACGTGGCTTCTCTGGGTCTCAGGCTCCCCAGGCCAAAGGCTCTGTCTGTGATGAGCCCTGGAGGCTTGTGTGCGGTAGAGCTGAATCCACAGGCTCACTGGGCGGAAGCTGGCACAAAATAGTGACGATAATTAATATAATCACATCAGAGCCATAATTACTGGCGGCCTCAGACCCACCCAGGCGGGGGCTCCCTCGGCCTCTCTCTGCTGCACCCACCGCCCCAGTGCCGGGTTCAATTAAGCTTCTGTTTTCTTCTCGGCTCCTGGGGGTAGGAGGGAGGGCTGCCCACGGCCAGTTCCACCGACAGGAGGAGAAAAATGACTTCAATAAAAAGGAGGAGGCGTGAGCGACCCGCGCACATGCCCCTCCCCACGAGGGCGGCGATTCCCGCGGGCCGGCACTGAGCCCTGGCTCCACGGGCGACCACAGGCAGGCGACCTGGTGCCCGCGCCTCAGTTTACTCTACTGTAGAGTGACGTGGTCCCAGAGCCTCCCTCCAGGGTCACACGCAGGGCATGGCCTGCTGATAAAGCCCATCGTGGGTGGGTGGGCGGGAGGACCCGCCGAATCCTCACCAAGACGCTGCCAACTGCCATCCACAGATGGAAACATCGAGGCACAGAAGGCAAAGGGGCCTGTGCGCACCTCCCAGCTGGCAGGACAGGAATTCGGACCAGGGCTGGACCCACGCGGCCCTTCCCGGGTGGGACTGGACACCCACTAGCATGGCCAGCCCCTACCCGCTGGCTGAGAGGGCGACCAAGGCCTGAGAAGGCCCCAGGGCCGCGTGGCCCCACATGGGGTGTGGAGCTGTGCTCTGCCAGCCATGGGTCAGAATTCTGACAAGTCCCTCCATTCTCTGTGACTCAGTTTCCCCTCTGCAGCACCCTGTACCCTCCCTGCCTGCTGGTGGGGCTGGGGTAAGTGCTGGCCCAGCACCCGTGGCACTCAGTCCTGGTCACCAGGCAAGCCCGGCTGCAGTGCCACACTTGGTGGAACACACGGGGCAGCCCAGGCAGGAGGAATTCAGGAGCGGCCAACGTGGGCCTATCTGCTGGCAGCAATGGAAGTCAGGATGGGGCCCCCGGGGCAGGGACCAGGAGGGATGAGGGGCCTCTGGGGGCTGTCATGGTTGGTGTTTTCATCGGGGCGGGGGTTGCTATGGCGAGTTTATTTATAAATGTTCACTGAGCTCATCAGGACCCAGTATTCAGAACACACAAACTATTCATACAACTCAGCAACAAAATGACAAACAACCCCATTAAAAAATGGGCAAAAGGCCGGGCGCGGTGGCTCAAGCCTGTAATCCCAGCACTTTGGGAGGCCGAGACGGGCGGATCACGAGGTCAGGAGATCGAGACCATCCTAGCTAATACGGTGAAACCCCGTCTCTACTAAAAAAAATATAAAAAAACTAGCCGGGCGAGGATGGCGGGCGCCTATAGTCCCAGCTACTCGGGAGGCTGAGGCAGGAGAATGGCGTGAACCCGGGAGGGCGGAGCTTGCAGTGAGCTGAGATCCGGCCACTGCACTCCAGCCTGGGCGACAGAGCGAGACTCCGTCTCAAAAAAAAAAAAAAGGGCAAAAGACTTCAATGCGCGTTTATTGGAAGAAAATATGCAAATGGCCAACAAGCACATGAAAACATGCCAGGCGTCCTTTGCCATTGCCGAGATGCAAATCGAAACTAAATGAGATACCACTTCCCACCTACTAGGAGACCTGTCATCAAGAATATGGAGAATCATGAGTGTTGGTGAGGCTGTGGAGAAACAGGACCTCTACACACTGCTGACGGGGCTGTAACGTGGTGTAGCCGCCGTGGCAAACAGTCTGCCAGTAGCTCAAAAAGGTAAACGCGGAAGTTCCACACGGCCCGGCGATTCCACTCCTGAGTGCGCCCGAAAGAATTGAAAACTGTCACTCAAACACGGGTGTGTTAATGTTTGTAACAGCTCTATTTCCATCACTCAAAACATAGAAACAGCCCAAATGTCCATCGACAGAGAGAGATTCACCACTATGTGGCATATTTGTACACTGGAATAGTACTCAATCACACAAAAAATGGAGCATGGCCTTGAAAACATGACATTCAGTGAAAAAACTCAGGCACAAAAGGATGCATATTGTCTGCTCACATTTATATGAGATGTCAAATACAGGTAAATCCAGAGGATTTCTTTTTGAGATAAGAAGAATGTTTTGGGGAGCTAGACAAAGTGGCTTGCACCTACAATCCTAGCAACGTTGAGAGGCTGAGCCAGGAGGATCCCTTGAGCCCAGGAATTGGAGGCTGCAGTGAGCTGTGAATATGCCACTGCACTCCAGCCTGGACCAAAAAGCAAGACCCCAACAATTTATTTTAAAAAAATGTTTTGGAGCTTAATAGAAGTTACAGTTGCACAACATTGTGAAGGTGCTAAAGACACTGAACTGATCGTGTCAAAGTGGTTAATGTGCAGTGGCTCCCGCCTGTCATCCCAGCACTTCGGGAGGCCAAGGTGGGTGGCTCATCTGAGGTCAGGAGTTTGAGACCAGCCTGGCCAACATGGTGAAACCCCGTCTCTACTGAAAACACACAAAAAATTAGCCGGATGTGGTGGCGGGTGACTGTAATCTCGGCTACTCAGGAGGCTGAGGCAGGAGAATCGCTTGAACCCAGGAGGCAGAGGTTGCAGTGAGCCGAGATTGTGCCACTGCACTCCAGCCTGGGTGACAGAGCAAGACTCCATCTCAAAAAGAAAAAAAAAAAAAAAAAAAAGGCATCACAGAATCTCTCACTTGGTGCCCAATCATCCACCCTATGATCCTTTCATAACCCATTCCATTCATCCTTCTCCATTCCATTCATCCTTCCCATCATCCTTCCCATCATCCTTCCCACCCTCCTTCTCCAGCATCCTTCTCCATCATCCTCCACCATCCTTCCATCATCCTTCTCCATCATCCTTCCCATCATCCTTCTCCATAATCCTTCCCATCATCCTTCCCATCATCTTTCTCCTCATCCTTCCCATCATCCTCCCGTCATCCTTCCCGTCATCCTCCCCATCATCCTTCTCCATCATCCTTCTCCATATCCTTCCCATCATTCTTCCTATCATCCTTCTCATCCTCCTTCTCCATCATCCTTCCCACCATCCTTCTCCACCATCCTTCCCATCATCCTTCCCACCATCCTTCTTCTCTCCTTCTCCATCATCCTTCCCATCATCCTCCCATCATCCTTCCCGTCATCCTCCCATCATCCTTCTCCATCATCCTTCCCCATCATCTTTCTCCATCATCCTTCCCACCATCCTTCCCTATCATCCTTCTCCATTACCCTTCTCCATCATCTTCCACCATCCTTCTCCATCATCCTTCCCGTCATCCTTTTCATCATCCTTCACATCATCCTTCTCCATAATCCTTCCCATCATCCTTTTCATCATCCTTCACATCATCCTTCCCATCATTCTTCCCTATCATCCTTCCCCATTACCTTTCTCCATCATTCTCCATTATCCTTCTCCATCATCCTTCCCATCATCCTTCCCATCATCCTTCCCGTCATCCTTTTCATCATCCTTCACATCATCCTTCTCCATCATCCTTCCCATCATCCTTCTCCATCATCCTTCCCATCATCCTTCCCATCATCCTTCCCGTCATCCTTTTCATCATCCTTCACATCATCCTTCTCCATCATCCTTCCCATCATCCTTCTCCATCATCCTTCCCATCATCCTTCCCATCATCCTTCACATCATCCTTCTCCATCATGCTTCCCATCATCCTTCCCATCATCCTTCCACATCATCCTTCTCCATCATCCTTCCCATCATCCTTCTCCATCATCCTTCACATCATCCTTCTCCATAATCCTTCCCATCATCCTTCCCATCATTCTTCCCTATCATCCTTCCCCATTAACCCTTCTCCATCATTCTCCATTATCCTTCTCCATCATCCTTCCCATCATCCTTCCCGTCATCCTTTCATCATCCTTCACATCATCCTTCTCCATCATCCTTCCCATCATCCTTCTCCATCATCCTTCCATCATCCTTCTCCAGAATCCTTCCCATCATCCTTCCCATCATTCTTCCCTATCATCCTTCCCATCATTCTTCCCTATCATCCTTCCCCATTACCCTTCTCCATCATTCTCCATTATCCTTCTCCATCATCCTTCCCATCATCCTTCCCATCATCCTTCCCGTCATCCTTCTCCATCATCCTTCTCGTCATCCTTCCCATAATCCTTCTCATCCTTTCCATCATCCTTCTCCATCATACTTCTCCATCATCCCCTCCGCCATCATCCTTCCCCATCATCACCCTCCCTTATCATCCTTCCCCGTCATCCTTCACTGTCATCACCTATCCCCACCATCCTTCTCCATCATCCTTTTCTATCATCCTTCACCATCATCCTTCCCCATCATCACCCATCCCCACCATCCTTCCTTATCATCTGTTCCATTGTTTGTCCCTAGACCAGCTCTGTTTCCTCTGCCCTGGTCCTCACGGTAAAAACCAAGTCCTTCCCATTCCCACCAGGCCCTGCATGACCTGCCTGGCCACCTCCTTGTTCTCAACTCCTCCCTTTCTCTCCCTTTCTCAGTCTGCTGCAGCTGCATGGGCCTCCTTTTGGTTCCATCTGCACAGCAGGCACATTGGTCTCAAGAGTCTTTACTCGTGCTGTAACGCTTCCTAGATACCCTCATGGCCCTTCACCTCAATGGCTTTCCCTGCCTTCCACTGTCACCCAACTCTTCTTTGCTTTCTTCTCGGCTCTCTGTGGGGGCCAGGACCACCTCCCAGGCTCTTCCCAGGCCCAGAAACCGTGCTTGGCACATAGCAAGTGTTCAAGTTTTAGCTGAATAAATGTGTGTGATGGCCAAGGTGCTAAGATTTTTTCTGAGAAATCTGAGAAATCAGTAGGATGGGGGTCTGGGGCCTCTTCCCACCTTCACAGGCAGCTGCAGACAACCATCCCCACTGGCCCCCAGGACCTCCTCACACCCACTCACACTCACGGGCTCTCTCTGGCTGAAAGGAAGAGCTATTTTTAACCACGTCATCCTCCACCTCAGGTGTTTACTTGCACAATAATAAGGGTGGGCGATGAGTGAGCAAACCTCAGATTACACCAGCACATGCGGCAGGGCCGCCAGCACTGCCTGCCCATGTGGTCCTTCACCTGGAGACCCTCACATAGCCTTCCCTGAAGGCCAGGGAAGACCTTCAAGGCGTGAGTGTTCCCAGGAGCCTGCAGGCCCAGAGAGAGCTGCTGCAGAGAGGGGGTGCCTGCCAAGCACAGGGCTGCATAGACGTCTATCCAAACTCAGGGATGGCTGGTCTTGTAGAGCCATGGGCCCCACAGAATGGGGTCCATGCCAATGCCCTCCTCCCCAGCCACACTCACCCCACTGTGCGTTGGTATCTCCCTGCCGTCCCTGCAGGCTCCGGCCCCATCCCACCTCCAGGCCTTTCCTCCTGGTGCACTCTCCCCTGATCACCTCCCAGTCCCTTCCTCACCTCCTTCACTTCTGTCATTGCCCAAAGTCCCCTTCCTGGGAAGGCCTCCCCGACCTCCCTACCTTCCCCAAGACTGCCATCTCCTCCCTGCTGCGTTCTCCTGGCTAACAGACTCTGATTCACCAGTTGTGTTTTCTTGCCTGTCTTCCCCACTAAGACGCCAGCTCCAGGAGGGCAGGGATTTTGCCAATTTTGTTCACAGCTGGGTCCCCAGGGCCTCTGCCGGGGTGGGCGTGGCACACAGTCGGTGCCCAGTGTATGGTTGATGTACTCGCCAATGAACGAAAGGCTGTGCAGGACCTTGCCAGCTCTTCTGGAAGCGTTTGGATGGGGCCAGCACTACCCCTCCCTGTGGGCTGAGCAGCTGCCACCTGGGGAAGCCATAGCGAAGGTACATGGCCCGTGAGTGTTCCCACAGCAGAGATGTGTCCTCACGGTTCTGGAGGCCAGAGCTTTGCCATCCAGGTGTCGGCAGGGCTGGCTCCTTCCAGAGGCTCAGAGGGAGACTGCGTCTGTGCCCTTCTCCAGCTGGTGGTGGTGGCCAGCGGCCCTCAGCCTGTAGATGCCTCAGTCCAGTCTCTGCCTCTGTCCTTGCACGGCCGCTGCCCCTGAGTGTGTTGTGAGCCCACTCCTCATCTTACAGGGACGCCGGTCATTGGACTGAGGGTCCACCTGACTCCAGGGTTACCTCATCGTAACTCATGACATCTGCAAAGACCTTATTTCCAAATAAGGTCCCACTCATGGGTTCCAGGGACAGGCTGTATTTTGAGGGGAGACACAACGGAACCCGTCACACGCTCCTTGATGCTGATTAAATCCAAGTCTGAGCCCATCTAGACCTGCAGAGTTGGGGTCTCTGTAGGAGGCAGGGAGGAGGGCTGGCCCAAGACTCTACGCTTTGGATATTGTTTTCACATCTTTTAGTTTTGATATCATTTTGACCTTATAGGAAAATGGCAAGATTACTTGCCATACAGCAGGAGCTCCCCCTGACTCTACCCAGAGTCACCAGCAGGCTGGATTTTCCCCATTTGCTGTGTCATCTTCAGTGTCTGTACCTCTATCTGTATCTACAGCCACCTGCTGTCTACGTACTGTACAATATTCATATTTATACGCATTTTCAGAACCATTTAAGACTATGCTGGAGGTGCGATGCCCACTTCCTCCTAAACATACCACCGTATCTTTTCTAAAAACCAGGACTCTCTTTTATAACTCTGGGGCTGTTGTCAACGTCGGGAAATTCCACATCCACACCATGCTCAGATCTAATCCGCTGCCTGCATTTAAATCTCGCCGGCTGCTGCGGTGATGTCCCACTGTGGGGGGGGCTTGCTACCCCAGCAGGTACCATGGCAACAGATGCTGCTGGCCGGGCCTGCAGTGGAGCAGCCTGGACTGGGAGCCAGCCGGGGCGGGGGCTAGGGGGCTGGGGGGCTAGGCCTGGAGGTGCTGCTGGCCCTGGGGTCGGGTTCATGGCACCCTGAGGACCACACAGAGTAAAGCTCCTGGGCCTCTCAGACCACTTGGCCTTGGCTAAGGGTTGAGAAGGGTTCTGAGGCCTTGCCAGAGCTTAGAGGGAAACTGTGTGGCCCTCGGCAATCGGCTGCTGATGCCTGCCTCAGGCCGGCCGTGGTGTGGGCGCAGCTTGCGGTGTGTTTGTGTCCAGCCCTCGTGTTCACAGGTGAGGAAGGGCCTCCTTCCGAGGCTCTTGGCAAGCTTGGAGGAAGCAGAGCCAGGTTGCCTGGTCCACGGGCTTGACCGCATCCAGATGCTGGGGAGCAGGGGCTGCCGCGTCAGAGCTGCTCACAGCCGGGCCCTGGGGAGCCACTGATGTCACTGCGCCTCCGTGTTCCCATCTGTGACAGGGACCAATGGTGGCCGTCTCCGTGTTCCCGTCTGTGACAGGGAGCAGTGGTGGCCGTCTCCGTGTTCCCATCTGTGACGGGGACCAATGGTGGCCGTCTCCGTGTTCCCACCTGTGACGGGGAGCAGTGGCGGCCGTCTCCGTGTTCCCATCTGTGACGGGGACCAATGGTGGCCGTCTCCGTGTTCCCACCTGTGATGGGGAGCAGTGGCGGCCGTCTCCGTGTTCCCATCTGTGACGGGGACCAATGGTGGCCGTCTCCGTGTTCCCATCTGTGACAGGGAGCAGTGGTGGCCGTCTCCGTGTTCCCATCTGTGACGGGGACCAGTGGTGGCTGTCTCCGTGTTCCCACCTGTGACGGGGAGCAGTGGCGGCCGTCTCCGTGTTCCCATCTGTGACGGGGACCAATGGTGGCCGTCTCCGTGTTCCCACCTGTGATGGGGAGCAGTGGCGGCCGTCTCCGTGTTCCCATCTGTGACGGGGACCAATGGTGGCCGTCTCTGTGTTCCCGTCTGTGACGGGAGGCAGTGGCGGCCGTCTCTGTGTTCCCGTCTGTGACAGGGAGCAGTGGTGGCTGTGCCTTTGGGGCTGCTCGAGGACTGAGTGGGAGGAGGTTGCTACATGCAGTTTTGTTGATGTGTCTGTGGTTTTACAGGGACCCTACTCTTGGGCTATACGGGCTGCTTCCGTTACAGCCTTGGGTCTGTATTGTTCAGAATCACATCTTGGAGACTACGCTCTACCCACGTGGCTCTGTCTCCCGTTACCATGGGGTCTTGGCCTGCACTGCTCCCGAACCCCAACCCCAGCTCAGGCCCCAGGAGAGAAATGGATGGGTCCCAACACGCCAGTCCTCATGGGGGATATGGGAGCAAGTAGAGATGCAGGAGCAGGAGCCACGGGCAGGGCACGTGCAAGAGGTCAGTGGTGGACTCAGAAGACAGGCAGACACACGGAGGAGAGAAAGCGGGAGGACAGAGAGAGAGAGACGGAGGGGGCATCGCCCGTGTCTGGAGGGGAGGGGGCTTGTCAAGGGCTGGGTGGGGGTTGGGGCTGCAGAGGGATTGGGGGACGCATCCCAGCCTCTCCTCCAAGTGCATCTTGGGCTGTTCTCCAGAAGCCGGCTCTTTGGACTGAAAATACTTAAAACAGACCTCACAGCTCAGACACTGTCTCTGCAGCCACCCTGGTGGCCCCTCATGTGTCCCCAGCTTCCCCCGGAATGCTGAGTGTGGTGGTGCATTTTTTGCGTGAACTCGACTGGGCCACAGGATCCCCAGAAGTTTCATCAAACCCTATTCTGGGCATGTCTGTGAGGATGTCTTTGGATGAGATGAACATTTTGCAAAACACCCGCTCTTAGGAACATGTCCCCACTCTATTGTCATGTTTGGCGTTTCGTTATTATAAGTAAATCTGGGATGAATATTTACATGTGAACGTCACTGACTGCGTGCTCTGTGACATGTTTGGACGTGTGTCCCGCCAAATCTGACACTGAACTGTGATCCCGAGTTGGTGTGGGGCCTGGTGGGAGGTGCTGGCTCACAGGGCAGACCCCGCCTGCAGGGCTTGGCCCATACCCTTGGTGACATGCGAGTTCGTTCTTGCTCACCTGAGAGCCCTTTAGGAGTGTGGCACCTTCCCCCTTGCTCCCTCTCACCCGTGACACACCGGCTCCCTCTTCACCTTCCTCCATCCAGGAGTAAAGCTCCCTGGCCCCACCAGAAGCAGCCGGGAGGCTGGTGTCACACTTACTGTACAGCCCGCAGAAGCGCGAGCAAATGAACCCTCTTCGTCATGAACGCCCCAGCCTCAGGTACCTCTTTATGAGACACAAAGCGGGCTGACACATTGTGTAAGACAGATGACTGAGGATGAACATCCTGGGCCCAAGGATGAAGCATCTGTGGCGCAGGCACCTGCTGCCCAGTTCCCTTCTAAGGGGCTATGCCCGTGCAGGGCTGAGGGTGTGGGGCCCGCCCCCATGCTGGCCCATCCTTGCCAACCCTGCACGTCTCTCTCTTTTTATCAGTTTTCAAGGAAAGGATGGCATCTCACCAGTTTAACTTGAACTTTTTTTTTTTTTGAGACAGAGTCTCGTTGTGTCACCCAGGCTGGAGTGCAGTGGCACAATCTCGGCTCACTGCAAGCTCCGCCTCCCGGGTTCAAGTGATTCTCCTGCCTCAGCCTCCCGAGTAGCTGGGATTACGGGCACCCACCACGCCCAGCTGATTTTTGTATTTTTAGTGGAGACGGGGTTTCACCATGTTGGCCAGGCTGGTCTTGAACTGCTGACCTCAGGTGATCCATCCACCTTGGCCTCCCAAAGTGCTGGGATTACAGGCATGAGCCACCATGCCTGGCCCTTAACTTGAATTTCTTTTGGCTGGATGTGTGTTCCTAAGATCTTGGCCACAGTATTTCTTCCATTTGTAACTTGCTCATCCAAGTTCTCACTCACCCTCCTGTCGGGGTTTTAACCTGTTACTTATTTATGTGAGCGTATTGTATAACAAGTATACACGATCAAGGCCGAGGCCGAGACCCTGCTGTGTACTCACAGATACACACGGCCGAGGCTGAGACTCCGGGCCCCTGTGGTCCCAGCTACTCGGGAGTCTGAGGTGGGAGGATCACTTGAACTCAGGAAGTCGAGGCAGCAGTGAGTGGAGATTGCACTCTTGCGCTCCAGCCTGGGTGACAGAGCAAGACACCGCGTCAAAAAATGAATAATAAATACATACATACTGAAATTTTTAGGGGTGGAGGGGCATGACGTCTACACCTGAGCTTCAAATGTTCAGGAAAAAACCAACAGGACAATACACAGTGTGGAAGGTCATGCACAGCTGGTGACCAGGTGAAGGGCACACAGAGTTCTTAGTGGGATCCTGAAGTCAGTTTGACTTGGGGGCTGCCGAAGAGACACGAAGACGCCTTCTGCCCCCACCTCCCTCCCAGTCAGAGCTCACCAGCTCCCAAAACTTCACCAGTTCCAGCGAGCTTTCTTTCAAAATGATACAACTTTTCTTGAAAGTTTGCAATTATTTCAAAACAAGGCCAACAAAATCAAAGCCAGAAAAGGTGTGCACACAAACAACAGCGAGAACAAAACAAGGTGACTAACCAGCTTCTATGCTCCGCCCCAGGCTTGGGCCTGCTCTCTCTTTGTAAGAAACCAGTGACAAAGCTGGGGACAGTTGAACTTTTATTAGCACCCACCTGGGACTTTCCTCTTGAGGGAGCCGGGACTGGCCTTGAAGGAAAAGGGACGTAATTTCTCCTCACAGCATGTGGTGTTCTGTGGTCTGGGCCTTGTGTCGCTGAAAGGTACCTCGAGGACCTCGCTCTGAGTCCCTCCTTCGGGAAACACGCTGTGAATCGGGGGCAGCACCGCGGGTCACTGTGTGAGGGACGAGACAGTCGTGCCTGCGCCCAGGGGAAAGCCCGGCCCCCTCCGTCACCCTCGTCCAGTGGCATCTGTGGGATTTCTCCCCAGCCATGACCAAGGCTGTTCTCGTTCCTCACCACCGAACTACCCACAGGGAGGAGGCAGCCAATGCTTTGGGTTCTGCAGGAGCTGACCTGGGTTCACGCCCGGTGCAGTCCCGGGCCAAAGCACTGCCTCTCTGAGCTCGTTTTCTCCTTGGTGAAGTGAGGGCGGTAATAGGGAAGGCCGCCTCGCAGGACAGACTGCGGGGGATGATTGGATTCCGGAGCTGCTGTTCAGCCCGCGGTCCGGTGCTAAAACCGGCGAGGAGAGACCAACTGCCCTTGACTGGGATGGCATCTGGTGGTCACACGTGGTATTGCTGCCTCCTCCCCGGGTACCGCCGGCGACACTCACTCACGAGGCTTATTGAAATTCTGTTTTAATCCCAGCACGTTGGGAGGCCGAGACGGGCGGATCACGAGGTCAGGAGATCGAGACCATCCTGGCTAACACGGTGAAACCCCATCTCTACTAAAAAAAAAAAAAAAAATACAAAAAACTAGCCGGGCGAGGTGGCGGGCGCCTGTAGTCCCAGCTACTCGGGAGGCTGAGGCAGGAGAATGGCGTAAACCCGGGAGGTGGAGCTTGCAGTGAGCTGAGATCCGGCCACTGCACTCCAGCCTGGGCGACAGAGCAAGACTCCGTCTCAAAAAAAAAAAAAAAAGAAAAAGAAATTCTGTTTTACACTTTGGGAGGCCGAGGCGGGTGGATCACCTGAGGACGGGAGTTCAAGACCAGCCTGACCAACATGGAGAAACCCCATCTCTACTGAAAATACAAAATTAGCCAGGCGTGGTGGCGCATGCCTGTGATCCCAGCTACTCCGGAGGCTGAGGCAGGAGAAACGCTTGAACCTGGGGAGGCTGAGGCTGCAGTGAGCCGAGATCGCACCACTGCACTCCAGCCTGGGCAACAAGAGCGAAACTCCATCTCAAAAATAAAAATAGAAAAAGAAATAAGTTCTGTTCTGGATGCTCTGCTGGAAGTTCAGGCATGAGCAAGGTAATCACAGTCTCCACCTACTGGAGCACATATGCTAATGAGATAAAAAAGGCAATAAATATGTACAAAGGCGACACAGAGCAAGATGATGATAGTGCGACTAAGCAAACAAACTCCCCGTAGACTGAGGTAGAAAAATGAGGAAGCCCTGCTGGAGACGAGGTGACTGGGGAAGGCTTTTTGGAGGAGATGATATTTACGGTGAATCTGGAAGGAGTCATGCCCCTGAACTGGGAGGGGGTTACTGAGCCCGACACTGAGCTGGTGTGGCTCTGAGAGCGGGCGTGAGAGAGGGACAGGGGAAGGGACCAGCCTGGCGGGCCTGGGGAGGGAGCCAGGCAGCAGGGGGTCTCCATTCTGATGTAGAAGCACTGGCGGCCACAGCCGCACCTGGGTGGCTCTGACCACGGGGTGGTCGCTGGGAACAGGAGACGGGTGCGCTTCCGTTGTGTGTTGCTGCGTGACAGGCAGCCCAGCCAGCAGCCGACGGCGGGCATTCGTCCCTCCCCGTGATTCTGCGTTCTGCGCTAGGGCATGACCTCACTAGGCAATAGGACTTTGTCAGCCCCGTCACAATCGTACACAACTGTTGGGGACCGAAACGTGCTGTGCTGCCATAGGTGTGATAGGAGCTCAGCGGAATCAGCCATGCCTTCCCTCTGTAGGCTTAATTTGGAGTAGTTTCAAAATGAATCGCCGTTTTAGAGACTGGCAAGACTGAATTTGACTGCAACTTCTTCCCCTTTCTCCTCTCTCTCCTCCCTCCGTTTTCTTTTGCAAGGACCTTAGGAGCATAAAATTAGGTGAACAATAATTATTTCCATCCATCCATTCATTACCCATTCAGATACAACTATGAGCTCATTCCCCAGCCGGAGAATAAGAATGGGATTAACGACTTCCTGCCACAGCCCCAGCAACACCTCCCACGTCAGCTCATTGTCTGCTCAGCACCACGGTTCTGCTCCACATCCTACATTTGCTTGTCAATAGAGTTCTACTCCACCTCCTACAACTGCTCATCACCGCGGTTCTCCTCCACCTCCTACATCTGCTCATCAATCACCATGGTTCTGCTCCACCTCCTACATCTGCTCATCACCATGGTTCTGCTCCACCTCCTACATTTGCTTGTCACTAGAGTTCTACTCCACCTACTACAACTGCTCATCACCACTGTTCTCCACCTCCTACATCTGCTTATCACTGTGGTTCTCCTCCGCCTCCTACATCTGCTCATCACCACGGTTCTCCTCCACCTCCTACATCTGCTCATCACCATGGTTCTGCTCCACCTCCTACATTTGCTTGTCACTAGAGTTCTACTCCACCTCCTACAACTGCTCATCACCACGGTTCTCCTCCACCTCCTACATCTGCTTATCACCACTGTTCTCCTCCACCTCCTACATCTGCTCATCACCACGGTTCTCCTCCATCTCCTCCATCTGCTTATCAATCACCACGGTTCTGCTCCACCTCTTACATCTGCTCATCGCCGGGGTTCTGCTCCACCTCTTACATCTGCTTATCAATCACCATGGTTCTGCTCCACCTCCTACATTTGCTTGTCAGTAGAGTTCTACTCCACCTCCTACATCTGGTCATCACCACGGTTCTCCTCCACCTCCTACATCTGCTCATCAATCACCGCAGTTCTCCTCCACCTCTTTCATCTGTTCATCACTGCAGTTCTCCTCCACCTCCTACATTCGCTCATCACCGTGGTTCTCCTCCACCTCCTACATCTGTTCATTACCACGGTTCTGCTCCACCTCCTACATCTGCTCATCGCCGGGGTTCTGCTCCACCTCCTACATCTGCTTATCAATCACCATGGTTCTGCTCCACCTCCTACATTTGCTTGTCAGTAGAGTTCTACTCCACCTCCTACATCTGCTCATCACCACGGTTCTCCTCCACCTCCTACATCTGTTCATTACTGCGGTTCTGCTCCACCTCCTACATCTGCTTATCAATCACCACGGTTCTCCTCCACCTCCTACATCTGCTCATCACCGTGGTTCTCCTCCACCTCCTACATCTGTTCATTACCGCGGTTCTGCTCCACCTCCTACATCTGCTCCACCTCCTACATCTGCTCATCACCGAGGTTCTCCTCCACCTCCTACATCTGCTTATCAATCACTAAGGTTATGCTCCACCTCCTACATCTGCTAATCACAACGGTTCTCCTCCACCTCCTAAATCAGCTCATCACCGTGGTTCTGCTCCACCTCCTACATCTGCTCATCACCGTGGTTCTCCTCCACATCCTACATCTGCTCATCACCGCAGTTCTGCTCCACCTCCTACATCTGCTCATCACCGTGGTTCTCCTCCACGTCCTACATCTGCTCATCACCGCAGTTCTGCTCCACCTCCTACATCTGCTCATCACCGTGGTTCTCCTCCACGTCCTACATCTGCTCATCACCGCAGTTCTGCTCCACCTCCTACATCTGCTCATCACCGTGGTTCTCCTCCACGTCCTACATCTGCTCATCACCGCAGTTCTGCTCCACCTCCTACATCTGCTTATCACTGTGGTTCTGATCTTTCTTTTTTTTTTTTTTTTTGAGAGGAGTCTCACTCTGTCACCCAGGCTAGAGTACAGTGGTGTGATCTCGGCTCACTGCAAACTCCGCCTCCTGGGTTCAAGTGATTCTCCTACCTCAGCCTCCTAGGTAGCTGAGATTACAGGTGCGCACCACCACACCCAGCTAACTTTTTGTATTTTTAGTAGAGACGGGGTTCACTGTGTTGGCTAGGATAGTCTCCATCTCTTGGCCTTGTGATCTGCCCACCTTGGCCTCCCAAAGTGCTGGAATTACAGGCCTGAGCCACCTCGCCCAGCACCTATCTATTTTCTTATTGATTTATAAGAGCTATTTATGTATGCTGGGTACTAATCAGTTATAGACATGACAAATGCTGCCCTCCCATTCGTGGCTTCTGTTTCCACATTTTTGAGGAGTCCTGAACATCAGGCTTAAGTTTTATATGGCTGACTTATTGGTCATGGGTGATTAGCACTCTACATGTCTTGTTAAAAAAATCCTTCCCTACCTGGAGGGCAAAAGCATGGTCACATTCACTTTTTTCTGTAAGTTTTAAAGTTTTGTTTCAGCATTCACATCCCATATCCACTGAGGACTGATTTTGTGTGTGGCATGAGGTAGGTGTGACAGAAGGAATAGTGACCCTCAACGGTGTCCATAACCTCATCCCTGGGACCTGGTGTGAAAGTGATGATATGGATGGGAGTTACCCAACACACCGACAGTTGGGAGACCAGGGAAAAAGCACTCGGACGCATGCACCTGCCCAGGATTGCATCACAGGCCAGCGCCCAAAATGGCCTGCTGTGACCTGAAAGCCAGTTTGACCTGGGAGATGCTGAAGTGACCTCAGTGACAT
Source organism: Rhinopithecus roxellana (assembly GCF_007565055.1). Taxonomy (NCBI): domain Eukaryota; kingdom Metazoa; phylum Chordata; class Mammalia; order Primates; family Cercopithecidae; genus Rhinopithecus; species Rhinopithecus roxellana. The sequence continues at coordinate 12,225,633 of NC_044556.1, forward strand.
GAAGATGCCTTCTGCCCCCACCTCCCTCCCAGTCAGAGCTCACCAGCTCCCAAAACTTCACCAGTTCCAGCGAGCTTTCTTTCGAAATGCTACACAACATTCCTCCTTCTAGTAAAAGCCCCAACCTCCTGTTCACGCTGCAGATATACCAAAGACCGCCCGTTCTGTGTGCATGCCCCAAATTGCGATTGTTTTTATGTATTTTTCCAAACAAAACGTTTTACGTAAAAATGCTTCTCTATCTGCTTGACTTTGACACTGGGAGCACGTTATTTCATGTGGCAAAACGGACTTTGCTGGTGGGACTGGGGTTCCAGACCTGGTCAGACTTGGAAGGTCAGAGCACCCGGCTTATCCAGGCAGACCTCCTTCAATCACCTGTTTCCGTAATAACCAAGCGGGTTTCCCAGCCCTGCTCAGAGATGAGTGCCAGTGGAGCATCCACGTGTGAGGGGTTTGACTGGCCGTTGCTGGCTTTGAAAATAGAGCAAGGGGCCAGGACCGAGAAGAGCAGTGGCCTCTGGGTGCTGGGAAAGGCCCTCAGCTCACACACACGGCAGTGCCGGGAAGGGCCCCCAGCTCACACACACGGCAAGAACACAGATCTCAGTCCTATGACCACAAGGCACTGACTTCTGTAGCCACCAAGTGAGCAGGAGACGAGCCCTCCCCTGGAGGCGCCAGGAGCCAGCCCTGCCCACACCTTGGCTTGAGTCCAGTGAGATCCCTGTTGAGCTTCTGAGCCCAGGACGGCCAGGTAATCGCTCAGTGTTGCTGGAGCCTCTGCTTGTGATATGTGTTAAGGCGGCCGCAGCAGAAAGGAACACAGTAGGGACCTGGTTTATTTTCTGCCAGGCGGACGCCCCAGGTCCGGGCAGTCAGATCCCCACACTCCCCACAGCCTGGTCCCCGTCCCCCTCTATTTTCTGCTCAAAGCAACATCACACGACATTCAGAAATCAAGCACTGTGGCTGTGAACATCTTGCTTTTCCACAGGACATCGGAGCAGACAGGGACCCTCCAACCCTCCCCTGAGGGCGGGCAGAGTTCTGCTGTCCCCACCCACTCCTGGGCTCCTCTGGCTCCTGCTGTAGAGACATCAGCCCTGACTCTACCAAGAAGGTGCCGGGTGCAGCTCCTCCAGCCGTGTGCTCCTGGGAGTTTCCCATGACCCTGGAGCGCTCACCTGCGTCTCCTGTCCACCACGGGCTGCCGTGAGGACCAAACGCGCAGCAGCCTGGGGGCTCGGGGTGTGCTATGAGCTGGAGGTTGCCAGATCCTCAACCACCTGTCACTGGTGTAGATTTAGGGAGCAGCCTTGGGTGTGGCGCTCTGAACAAGGTCTCCTGGAAACACTGCAGTGGCCACAGGCCCTCCAGCGGCAACAGTGCTGAACTCATCTCTTTGTGAAAGGCACCCACAGATCTTGATCAGGTTTAACTTAAGAGAGAAAAGTAAATCATTGAGTGCAAGGTGAGGGTTTAGGAAACTTCAGGCCAAGAAAGGGGGTTTTCCCATGGCCTCCTGGATGGGACCAGACCCTGCCAGGGGCCTTTCTGCCTGGAGTCCTCCGAGAGACCCCTTTCCCGACAGCGGTGATGGCGCAGCTGCGTCTGGGAGCAGAGCATCCGGGAGATGGGACGGGGAGCTGGAGAGGGCTTTGTGATGGGACGGGATGCTGGAGAGGGCTTTGCGTGTGTTGATGAACTGGGTCTCTTGTGTGCCAAGTGGTCACCATGCCCGGACGGCTGGCCCCACATTAGTGGCAGGGGTGAGGGACACAGCAGGACTCTGGGGTGGGCTAGCACTGGGTGGGGGTGGGGGTCTTAGGCCTGGGAGCCCAGAAAGGGGAGGAATGGTCAGGGACTCTCCCTGCATGGGGGACCGACAGTCTTGAGTCCTCAATGATGAGTAGAAAACCACCAAGCACACAAGGGGGAAGTGCTGGGCACAGCACAGAGAGAGAAAGCCTGGATGGGGCACAGCACAGAGGGGGAAAGGCTGGGTGGGGGCACAGCACAGAGGGGGAAAGGCTGGGTGGGGGCACGGAGGGGGAAAGGCTGGGTGGGGCACAGCACAGAGGGGGAAAGGCTGGGTGGGGGCACGGAGGGGGAAAGGCTGGGTGGGGACACGGAGGGGGAAAGGCTGGGTGGGGCACGGTGTGGCAGAGGCAGGAAATTCAGCTCCTTTGACGAGCTGCGAGGAGGTCTGGAAGGCTGCAGCCTGGGGAATACTCCAGTGATAGCCGTGACTTTGTTGTGAGAATTGGAACAGCCTAGTTTGAAGTTATTTCTCATGAGAGGTTGGAGCTGGAAGGGTCTGTATCCCTGAGGGTGCAGTTCTAGCTGCTGAGGACTGGAAACTTCGCCAAAACCACTTAGTACTAAGGACACTTATTGTTTCAAGCAATGAGAAGCCTGGACACAGGGTGGATTCCAGGGCTGCTAAGTTCAGAAGCTTGACAAGGGCATCGACGACCCGCTTTTCAGTTCATCTGCCCTCAGGGTGGCAGGCCTCATGGTCACAAGGAGGCTGCCTGGGCTCTGGACATTACAGACGGGCCCAGCAGTGACAGGAATGGGACACGCGGTCTCTTCCTTGTGTCTGCTTTTGAGAGAGGGAAGCCGTATCTAGATAACCCCTGCAGGTTCCCCTCAGGCCTCCTTCCTAAACCAATCCTGGGAGGTCCCTGTGAGCCATGACTGCCAGGACTGAGTCCTGATGCCAGCGCAAGCCCAGGTGACCGGCATTGTAGCCAGCGCAGGGGTTAGAATGTGGACTGTGGGGAACGTGGGGGACACTCTCCTGTTGCCGCGGCCACCACAGACACATTTGGGTGCTGAGGGAGTGAGGCCGCGGGGGCTGGGAAGGGACCTGTACATGGGGGACAGCAGGCGAAGGTCGTTCGGGAACCAGCCCAGCTCTGAGGCTGCAGGCAAGTCGGAAAGGGAGGTTGGCGGTGACCCCCAGGGCCTCCAGAGCTCTGTGTACGACAGCCGGCGGGTCACAGACCTGGAACACCGGGACCTGGACAATGCAGAGCTGGGACCAGAGGACCCGGAAGAGGAGCTTCCCCCCGAGGAGGTGGCCGGGGAGGAGTTCTCGGAGACCCTGGATCCCAAAGAGGCACTTTCTCAGTTGGAGAGAGTTCTGGACAAGGACTCAGAGGAGGACATTCCTGAAATCAGGTGGGCACCGCGGAGTGGCCCTGCCCGGGCGCGGTGGGTTAGGGCTCAGCCCCTGGCAGCTGGGGGAGGGCAGCAGCCCCCTGGGTGCAGGCCCCTGGGCGTGCGAAAGGGTTATTCCCGGCCACTGGCCTGGCTCGCCGAGGGGCCCAGGCTGCCATGTCAGCCTAGGTGTGGGCCTGGTCAGCGGGCGGCCAGCACCCCTCACTGGGCCCTGAGGCAAACACCAGCACACGCTCCCCTGTCCAGCGGCAGGAGGTGGAGTAAACAGCGCTGAGTTTGGAGTCAGGCAGACTGAGTTCGGGTGCCCAGAGTTCAGAGTTTCACAAGTGATGACCTCAAATCAGACAGCAAGAAAAAGAAATGGGAAAAAAAAGCCTCCCCACTCAAAAGCCGAAACAACTCTAAGCAGCACACGTGGCTAACACGTTTTAAATGGTCGGGAGGAACACATGCTGGGTGAACGAACGCTTCGGCGCGTCGGCACTGGGGGCAGTGATTTTGGGCAAGTTGCCGAGTGTCCCCAGCAAGGCGCGCACGCTACATACCTCTGGAACTGGGCTCCCGCCCTCCCTGCGGAGCGTGGTCCCGGCCCACGCCCACGCCCAGCCTGCGCCCTTCTCACCATGGTCTCCGTGCTGCCTAGGGACTTGTGCCGCCCGAGAACAAAGCAGAGGCCCTGTCCTCACGGGGCTGTGCCAGCCGGCAGAGAAAACGGCGGAGTGTGAGGGGCTCCCGGGGAGGACACGGGAGCCAAGAGCTGCGACGGGGCAGATGTCCTGACATTTAGCATCTTCGCCTGCTGCCTGTTTCCCTCCCACAGTCTGTGAGCTTTCTGGGAGGCAGGCGCTGCTCCCTTTAGACGTCGGTGGCCCCTCTGGGGCCTGGCATACAGTAGGTACTTGATACATGTTTGTGAGATGAGCAAACATTACCTTAGAACTCACTGAAACAGCCCCACCAGGTGGGAGCTGGTCTCATCTCCAATTCACAGAGGAGGCGGCTGAGGGCCTGGGGAGCCAGGTGACCTGGCCAGGGTCTTCCATCCAGCCAGCAGTGGAGCTGCGGTTTGGTCCAGGCCTTCGTGGTGCCAAAGTCCTCCCCCAGAGACCTCTCTCAGGAAAGGAGAGGCGGGTGGGCAGGGCGCTCGAGCAAGACCCACGCTTCTCTGGGCCCCCAAACGCGTCGGGGCGAGAAAGCAGCTCCAACTTCAACATGGAATTCTCCCAAAGCCGGCTGTCCATCAGCCAGAAGCTCCCCAGCACCACCATGGCCAAAGCAAGGAGGAAGAGGAGGCGGAGGAGGCTTGTGGAGCTGGCAGAGCCCAAGATAAACTGGCAAGTCCTGAAAGACAGGTGAGGACGGGCCAGACCAACCCCGGCCTCGTGGGCGCAGTGCTGGGGCTCCCTCCGCGCCCTTCCCGGGCTCCTCCTGTCCCCATGGCTCGGCTCCCCTCCCCTAGCCGCCACCACATCCAACAAACTTAGGGTAGATGGGGTTGGCCAGTTAAGGAGGTGGCCAGACGCCGGGACTGGCTAGGGAACTGCGGCCCTCGGTGGCCCTCTGGGCGGTGGCCAGAGGAGAGTGAGGAGTTTGGGAGCAAACGGGAGACCCAGGGAAAAAGGCAGTGGGGGCTCGGACCCTGTCTCCTCGCAGGAAGGGATGCTGTGGTAAGGGGTATGCCTGGATTTTCCCATGCAAGATGAGCTTACGGTTCTGTCTCTACTGGTAAGTCCAGGGCTGTCTCCTCCATCTGCCTATGCCGGGGGACACGTGTCAGGTTCCAAGGAGCCCCTCCACTCGAGCCACCCTCTTCTCTCTGGGGAGGAGGATGGGGAGGGCTCCTCAGATGTGGGGCTCTCCACCCTTGTGCTTTGGACTCAGGCGATCGATCGGCTGTGACCTGGGTCTGCTCCCAGGAGATGGCCCTGGGCCCTCTTCTTAGCTATGCTTTCCCCCAGCTTCCTCCCTCTCTGGACATCAGCCTTGCTCACAGCAATCCACACGTCCCAGTGGCCCCCTCCCTGTCCTTCTCTGGCCTACCCCCTCTTCCAGCAACTCCACACCCGCGTGTGGCCACCTTCCCGGCAGAGACCCAGGCTTGTTTCTGGGCAGGGCCAGGGCTCTCTGCCTCCCTTGCCCTGAGCTGCTCACTTATTCCAGGCCCTCTGTGTACTGGACCGAGCGGTTCCTTGAGGACACCACCCTCACCATCACAGTGCCCGGTAGGTGGAGCCCGTGCCTGCTGAGACCCCTGCCTCCGGCTGCTGGCCTCCAGGGAACCTGCCCCGCCCCATCCAGAAACTTCTGGCCTCCCTTGTCCCATATCCTCGGAGCCTCTGTCCTCTCCACTGGAGTCTGTCCCCTGAGGAGCCTGAGCTGAGACTGGTCCTGGGGGTGAGGGTTGTGGGGAACACTCTCCAGGACAGGGCCAAATCGGGGCAAGAATTTACAAGAAGACCCTCTGCTTTCCCTTCCACAATGATTTCCATGCTTTTCTTGAGAGGAATTTGGTATTGAGGTATCATAGATACCTTCAAATGAGACACGTCGAGAGTTCCCCATAGAAGAGAATAACAGTCCAGTTCTCTCCTGAGCTGTTCCTCACTTTAGACCCACAGGCATCACTAGGCCCCTGGAAACCCCAGGTTTGTACTAACTTCAGCACAAAACCCATTTTCCCAGATCTGTACTGAGCCCCGTCGAGGAGCCATGGGGCTGAGCTGCCATTCCAGCCCTGCCACTCCCATCCCGTGTCCGAGCAAGGACCTTCAGGCCTCTGAGCCCACTGTCCCTAAATCAGGGACAGCAAGTCTTCTCTCTGCAGGGTGTCTGGTCCCCAGCTGTCTCTGCCCACAGGTTTTCCAATTCAGCCTCCTGCCCAAGCTCAGAAAAAGCTGAATTCCGCATGCAGAAGCCCCTGGGAACGGCAGGGTGTTTACGCTGGGGTTCACCGACTCTGTTTCCCGTTTTGCATAGCAGTGTCCCGCCGAGTGGAGGAACTGTCTCGGCCCAGGAGATTCTACCTGGAATATTACAACAACAACAGGTGGGGGAAGGAGGGAAGGAGGACTGGGTGCCTACTCTGAGGGCAGAGTTTGGCAGAAATGCCTTATTCTCCCCTGACAGGATGCGGCGTGGGGAAGGGTCCAGGTCCTAGCTCTAGACAGCCTGTGTTTGGGTGGGGCTGGCCCGATTCCCAGCCCATGTCCCCAGCAGGCTGCTGGGCCCCTTGCAACCGCATTGCCAGCTGTGGAATGCTGGTGGTGGAGGTCACCCGTGAAAGGGGCTTTGCACAGTGCCTGACACAGTGCGTGCTCAGATGTTGTTATCACCATTGTGACTGTATTTTGTTCAGTCGAAAAAGGTAGAAATTGTAAGACATATTATTTTATGTACAAAATTCTTTATCACTTAGAGCCCCCGTGCTTGTTAAAAGTGATACTGAGTTATTTCGACACATCATTACCCATCTTTATGCAGGGTATGAAGGAAAGCACAGCTGAAGGAGACAGCAGAAGTGTGTCCAACTGTTTTGAACCACTTCTGACACAGAGACGATGATGTGGGTGTTGCACACACTGTTCCACACCGGTATCTGTGCACTTTTTAACGCCAAATCATGTTGTAACCTGAAGACAATTTAAATTGCAATTAAACTTAACTCCTGTAGAAGCAGCAGTGCACAACACGTGAACAGCCACATCTGGGCACACACAGAGGCAGCCAGATGTGGCCATGACACTTCCACCATCTGGCTGGCAGCACTTGTAAGCTGCATCCCAACCTCAGACCTGTTCCAGTGTGGAGACCCTACCTTAGAATCAATGAAATGTGGCTTTATTTCTGGGCAGAGGCATAGCTGAGACCTGATTTTAGAAGGCGCAGCCCCGCGAGCTCAGCTGTACTTTGCTTTCCCCGGCTTTGCATGACAACCTCAGGACAAACACTTTCATCCCTTGGGTCCAAGTCCTCACCCCAGGCTCTTGATGATGGGGGTGTGTGGAGAAGGCCTGGGAGGAGCTGCCATCCCAGAAGGGAATGGGGGAAGGCCTGGGCCTGAGGGTGGATGTTGCACACTGAGCAGAGACAACCCTGGGAGATGGTAGCTCTGTGCTTGAGAACTCTTGAGGAATCCCTCCTTGGAGACGCTTTCAAAACCCACCACTACCCCAGAAACAGAGGAGCTGGGACAGACAGACAGACAGACACACACGCACACACACACCCCGCTCCCCGGGCGGAGCTGCTGGTCTAAAATGGGGACCTCCCCCAGGACTACTCCTGTCTGGCCCATTCCTCGGTCCTGCTTGGAATACCGAGCGACGAGTCGCCTGAAGGAACTGGCCGCCCCGAAGATTCGTAACAACATCTGGAGCATGCCCATGTCTGAGGTGGGTGCCCCGTGACCCCGCGACTCACCCACGCAGGGTGGGAGGGACCCGGCAGAGGGAAAGAGGCTTTGCCTCTGGGAGTCGGGGGACGAGGGGAAGCAGCACGGGGCGGCGGCCTTGGTTTGGGAGCAGCTTTATTTATTTACTTATTTACTTATTTATTTATTTATTTGAGACGAAGTCTCACTCTGTCGCCCAGGCTGGAGTGCAGTGGCCGGATCTCAGCTCACTGCAAGCTCTGCCTCCCGGGTTCCCGCCATTCTCCTGCCTCAGCCTCCCGAGTAGCTGGGACTACAGGCGCCCGCCACCTCGCCCGGCTAGTTTTTTGTATTTTTAGTAGAGACGGGGTTTCACCGTGTTCGCCAGGATGGTCTCGATCTCCCGACCTCGTGATCCGCCCGCCTGGGCCTCCCACGGTGCTGGGATGACAGGCGTGAGCCACCTCGCCCGGCTAGTTTTTTGTATTTTTTAGTAGAGACGGGGTGTCACTGTGTTCGCCAGGATGGTCTCGATCTCCCGACCTCGTGATCCGCCCGCCTGGGCCTCCCACGGTGCTGGGATGACAGGCGTGAGCCACCTCGCCCGGCTAGTTTTTTGTATTTTTTAGTAGAGACGGGGTTTCACCGTGTTCGCCAGGATGGTCTCAATCTCCTGACCTCGTGATCCGCCCGCCTTGGCCTCCCACAGTGCTGGGATGACAGGCGTGAGCCACCGCGCCAGGAGCAGCTTTGTTTTGAGGGCTCCCAGTCTTCAGATGTCCCCGGGGTCATCCTTCCCCGCGTCTCAGCCCGGGGTGGATCCCGAGCTTCCAGCTCACACTCAGGAACGAGAACAATCTTCGGTGTTGGGAAAGCGCTCGTCCACTGCGAATGGAGACGAGTCTCTTCCCCGGCTCAGGCCCTCAGGCCGGCCTCGGGCACCCACCGTCCTGCTCCGCCCCTGCAGCTTTTGCTTTTCCCAAAAGTCGCAGAAAAGGAACCCGGTGGGCCTGACCCGGCTTCTGCCGCCCCCGCCGTGCATCTGACTCTGGCGTGGTCGGTGGTTGGTTCCTGGCCATCAATCTGCAGATCCGGGCGCCCGCTGAAGGGCACTGGGGGGCTTCCAGTTGGCGGCTGTGCCAGGGAGGCTGCCACGACACCTGTGTACAGCTTTTGTGGAGGTGTAAGAATCGGGATTTCTCAGTGACTGGGCATATCTCACTTTTAAAACCCTGACCAACGGTTGTCCAACGTGGCGGCGCCATCCTGCCTTCTCGGGGATGGGAGTGGGCGCTCAGGAGCCCCCGTCCTGGCCGCCATCTTGCATTCTGCAGGCGAAGATGGAGCCCAGGTGCGTCTCGACCCAGCCGCCATCTTGCATTTTCCAGACAGGGATTGAGCTCGGGCGCTCGCCATCTTGGTCGTCATCTTGCCTTCCCCGGGTGGGGAGTGAGCTCCGGTGCCCTCCATCCTGGCCGCCATCCTGCAGTCTCTGGGATGGGAGTGGAAGCTCAGGCGCATCCCATCCTGGCGGCCATCTTGCCTTTTACCGGCGGTTAGCGAGCTCTGCTGCCCGCTATCCGGGCCGCCTTCTCCGGGAGAGGATTGAGCTCAGGTGCCCCCATCGTGGTCGCCATCTTGCCTTCTCCAGGCGGGGAGTGAGCTCAGCTGAGGCGCTCCCTCCCTGGCCGCCGTCTCGCCTTCTCCAGGCGGGGAGTGAGCTCAGGCGCGGCCCATCCTGGCAGCCATCTTGCCTTTTACCAGCGGTTAGCGAGCTCTGCTGCCCCCCATCCGGGCCGCCATCTTGCCTTCTGCAGGCGGGGAGTGAGCTCAGCTGAGGCGCTCCCGCCCTGGCCGCCGTCTTGCCTTCTCCAGGCGGGGAGTGAGCTCAGCTGAGGCGCGGCCCATCCTGGCCGCCGTCTTGCCTTCTCCAGGCGGGGAGTGAGCTCAGCTGAGGCGCTCCCGCCCTGGCCGCCATCTTGCCTTCTCCAGGCGGGGAGTGAGCTCAGCTGAGGCGCTCCCGCCCTGGCCGCCATCTTGCCTTCTCCAGGCGGGGAGTGAGCTCAGCTGAGGCGCTCCCGCCCTGGCCGCCATCTTGCCTTCCGCGGGGAGTGAGCTCAGCTGAGGCGCTCCCGCCCTGGCCGCCATCTTGCCTTCTCCAGGCGGGGAGTGAGCTCAGCTGAGGCGCTCCCGCCCTGGCCGCCGTCTTGCCTTCTCCAGGCGGGGAGTGAGCTCAGCTGAGGCGCGGCCCATCCTGGCCGCCGTCTTGCCTTCTCCAGGCGGGGAGTGAGCTCAGCTGAGGCGCTCCCGCCCTGGCCGCCATCTTGCCTTCTCCAGGCGGGGAGTGAGCTCAGCTGAGGCGCTCCCGCCCTGGCCGCCATCTTGCCTTCTCCAGGCGGGGAGTGAGCTCAGCTGAGGCGCGGCCCATCCTGGCCGCCATCTTGCCTTCCACGGGGAGTGAGCTCAGCTGAGGCGCTCCCGCCCTGGCCGCCATCTTGCCTTCTCCAGGCGGGGAGTGAGCTCAGCTGAGGCGCTCCCGCCCTGGCCGCCATCTTGCCTTCCGCGGGGAGTGAGCTCAGCTGAGGCGCTCCCGCCCTGGCCGCCATCTTGCCTTCTCCAGGCGGGGAGTGAGCTCAGCTGAGGCGCTCCCGCCCTGGCCGCCGTCTTGCCTTCTCCAGGCGGGGAGTGAGCTCAGCTGAGGCGCGGCCCATCCTGGCCGCCGTCTTGCCTTCTCCAGGCGGGGAGTGAGCTCAGCTGAGGCGCGGCCCATCCTGGCCGCCGTCTTGCCTTCTCCAGGCGGGGAGTGAGCTCAGCTGAGGCGCTCCCGCCCTGGCCGCCATCTTGCCTTCCGCGGGGAGTGAGCTCAGCTGAGGCGCTCCCGCCCTGGCCGCCATCTTGCCTTCCGCGGGGAGTGAGCTCAGCTGAGGCGCTCCCGCCCTGGCCGCCATCTTGCCTTCTCCAGCCGGGGAGTGAGCTCAGGCGCTCCCGTCCTGGCCAGCACCCCGTGCTGCCGGCTTGCTTGTTGGTGTGTTCATGTGATTCTTCCTAAACATGTTGTCCGTGTCTCGCGTGTAATCAGCTTGCATTTCCCTCCCTGTGTGTGGTCGCCTCTTCTCCTCGGGTGGTTCCTCAGACCCCACTTGGGAAATGTGTCAAGTCACACCCTCTCTCCCGCAAAACCTCAGCAGGGATTTCTAACAGGCAAGGACATTTTAAAACGTGATCCTGGCAACGCTGATCCCACTGGAAAGTGAGCAGTGCTTCCTTGATGCCAACATGGCGGTTCCTGCTCCCTTTCCCACCGATCTCCAGGACGGCTTTCTGCGGGGGGTGCGGACGGACGGGGCTGCCCCGCCAGCACTAGAGCTCCCTGAAGGCAGGACTGGAGTCTCCACCTCGGCAGCCGGTGCAGAGCTGTGCGCGGAGGCCTCGGGCTGGTGGGAAGAGAGGGGGAGGGAGCAGGGAGAGGATCCCTGCGTGGGAGCTTACGTTGTAAACACCACGACATCTTTGCGGATGGATGTGTCTGGGATGTTTATGGGGGAGCAATTTCAGGAAGAAAGGGACTGAAGCTTCACAGGGACCTTTGGGGGTGGTTTCATTGCATCCTCTGCCTCCACGGAGGCTCCAGTGAGGACCAGCCAACAATCACAGACTCGCAGGTAGCGCTCCAAGAACGGACAGACAGGAGCATCTAGGCAGGCGTGGGTCGGATGCCTCCTCTTCCCTTTTAAGGAAGAAAACATTTCAGCAGCTGCCCTCCTTCCTTACCTCCCTCCCCAGAGGCATCAGGAATGGCCAGTTCTTCTTCCAGCCAAGCATAAGTGGGAGACGTGTGAAGTGGTCCTTTGCCTACGCCTTAGTTATTTTGCAGGCGGAATCCTACACCCGTGTGCAGCAGCCAGCTGGTGAAGGGCAACAGAATGCGTATGAGGAGAGGGGAGGGAAACCAGCTCCAGTTTAAGGGTGTCCAAGCGCTGCCCAGTACTCAGTCTCTGCCTAGGCTGGTGCAAATTGTCAAAGAACACACTTTCAGTGAACTGTGGGTTTTCTGGAAAATGCCAAGAATGTGTGTGGAGATGGAGTCTTGCTATGTTGCCCAGGCTGGTCTTGAACTCACGTGATCCTTCCACCTCCCAAAGCGCTGCCACTGCGCCGGCTGCTGTTGAGAATTGATCTGCCCAGCGAGTGTGCCAGGTTTCTGGGTGAAACGTCTGCAAGGTCTCCCACCTCGGCCAGCGCTGCCCCACTGCCCACACTATCCCCTAGGTCGTGTTTCGTGGTTTTGTGAACATAAATGACTTCTGTCTTGCCTTCCCTCATTACTGTTTTCTAGAGCAATTCGTGCCGATTTATGGAGAAAAAATGGTCTAACTGTTGGGTTGCCTTCTCTTGAGAACATGCTGCAGTCAGCTTGTGCAGCCCCCAGCGGCCGGGCGCCCGGCTCCTTCTGGGGTGTGTGCGTGGTAACTAAGCTGCAGGGATCATCCCTGCACCCACTTCTTCGGGTCAGGTGCAGGAGTCCCTCTATGTGGCAGTCACCAAGCCCTGCGCATGTTTGGCTGAACCGAGTAGACGAATTGCTCCCTGAGTTGCCTCAATTTACTCTCCCTCCAGCAATGCATGAGAGTCTCTCACCAGGGCTTGATAATGTCAGACTTTTTCATTGTTGCCAAATTTGTGAGCATGGAGTGATATTTTGTTGTTTTAATTTACATTTGTCAACAATTGTTGACATTACATTGATCAAAAGACAGGATTATTGACCATTTAGGGTTCATCTCCTGTATCATTTGCTCAGCCCTTTTGGGTTTTTTTGGTTGATTTGAAGGAGCTCTTTATACATGATAGTTTGTATACATGATAATCCTTTGATGAATACATTCAAAACCAACTTCTTCCCAGGCTGTCTTGTGTCTTTTAATGTTGCTCCTGGGGTCTTTTTGCTCCAGGGCCCACGAGGAATCATGGACTGTTTTATGTAATCCTTCCATTTCTCTTTCCAGGTGTCCCAGGTATCCAGGGCAGCCCAAATGGCAGTCCCCAGCTCACGGATCCTCCAGTTGTCAAAGCCAAAGGCCCCAGCCACCCTGTTGGAAGAGTGGGACCCCATGCCGAAACCCAAGCCACATGTGTCAGACTATAACCGCCTCCTTCACTTGGCCAGTAAGTAGGTGCCTCAGGCTAGGCGCCTCCTGATGTCCTGTCCAAATCCCAGGGGACACCTTATATCTCTGCCTAGAGCGGGCAGAGGGAAGCTCTCCCCCAGGAAAGAGAAGCAGAAATCACAGGGACGTGTGGTCTGGAAGCAGAGGGTGTTGTCTGAGAGGGTTTTCTAGCAGGCAACGAAGGTGTACAAGAGAAAATCAAGGTGCAGAGCAGGGGCCAGAGAGCCACGCTAAGGAACAAAGGCAGCTTTAAAATGGGTGTTGGCCTGACTCCCTTCTTGTCCTTTAAAACAAATTGAATAACCATTTTCCTCAATGACAAGGGTAATGTGTGTGAATTGTCAGAGAAGTTGCTTGGCCATTTATGTTTACTCTTCTATGTCGTTTTCCCAGGTTCCTGTTGCCTGGTGTTTTGGGGTTGTAGATTGGGAACAGCTCTTTATATAAAATGGTTACTAATGCTTTATTGAACACATTGCACGATAATTTCTTCCCAGTCTATGTCTTGTCTTTTAACTTTGCTTATGTGGCCTTTTCTTTGTTTGTTTATTCGTGAAATAATTTTCATCCATTCCCTTGATATTTGTGAAATGATGAGTGAAATGAATGGAAACAGATGAGTGTTGATGCAGCACTGCCTTACGCCATCCTGCACACATTTGTGCTCACCACACACCCACAGTGAATATAAACATCGATACACTGGTACACGCACGCACTTAAACGCTCACCACAAACACACACGGTGAATATAGACATCGATACACTGGTACACGTATGCATGTACACATCCATCCCATGTTTCAAATGTATATGTAAATATCCGTGTGTGCGTGTGTGTGTGTATGTGCGTGTGCATGTGTGTGCATGTGTGAGAGAATGACGGAGGGTTGAGGCGTCTACCTACTCATAGTTGGGACCACCGTTTTTCTTTTTTTTGAGATGGAGTCTTGCTCTGTCACCCAGGCTGGAGTACAGTGGTGAGATCTTGGCTCACTGCAACTCTGCCTCTCGGGTTCAAGCCATTCTCCTGCCTCAGCCTCCCAGGTAGCTGGGACTACAAGCGCCTGCCATCACTCCTGGCTAATTTTTGTGTTTTTAGTAGAGATGAGGTTTCACCATGTTGGATAGGCTAGTCTTGAACTCCTGACCTCATGATCCACCCGCCTTGGCCTCCCAAAGTGCTGGGATTACAGGCGTGAGCCACCGCGCCTGGCCAAGGGACCAGGTGTTTTTTTTTCTTTTTTTTTCTTTTTTTGTGAGATAGAGTCTTGCTCTGTCGCCCAGGCTGGAGTGCAGTGGCACAGTCTCGGTTCATTGCAACCTCCGCCTCCCAGGTTCAAGTGATTCTCCTGTCTCAGCCTCCCGAGTAGCTGGGACTACAGGTGCAGGACACCACATCCAGCTAATTTTTGTATTTTTAGTAGAGACGGGGTTTCACCATGTTGGCCAGGATGGTCCCGATCTCTTGACCTCGTGATCCGCCCGCCTTGGCCTCCCAAAGTGCTGGGATTACAGGCGTGAGCCACCGCGCCCGGCCAGGAACCAGCATTTTTAAAACGTGAAGCAGACGAGCAAATGAAGTGCACTGAACTATGTGGGGTAAGAGTGAGTGTATGGCAGTTTCTCTGTGTGTGCTCACACTTGCTATGTGATGGGTGTAAGAGTGGGTGTGTGGCTGTTTCTCTGTGTGTGCTCACACCTGCTATGTGATGGGTGTAAGAGTGGGTGTGTGGCTGTTTCTGAGTGTGTGCTCACACCTACTATGTGGTGGGGATAAGAGCGGGTGTGTAGCTGTGTTTGTGTGTGCTCACACCTGCTATGGTGGGGGTAAGAGCAAGCATGTGGCTGTGCTATTTCTCTGTGTGTGTGCTCATACCTGCTATATGGTGGGGATAAGAGTGAGTGTGTGGCTGTGCTGCTTCTGTGTGTGTGCGCTCGCACGTACTATGTGGCAGGGATAAGAGCGGGTGTGTGGCTATGCTGTTTCTCTGTGTGTGCTCACACCTGCTATGTGGTGGGGATAAGAGCGGGTGTGTGGCTGTTTCTCTGTGTGTGCTCACACCTGCTATGTGGTGGGGATAAGAGCGGGTGTGTGGCTGTTTCTCTGTGTGTGCTCACACCTGCTATGTGGTGGGGATAAGAGCGGGTGTGTGGCTGTTTCTCTGTGTGCTCACACCTGCTATGTGGTGGGGGTAAGAGCGGGTGTGTGGCTGTTTCTCTGTGTGTGCTCACACCTGCTATGTGGTGGGGGTAAGAGCGGGTGTGTGGCTGTTTCTCTGTGTGTGCTCACACCTGCTATGTGGTGGGGGTAAGAGCGGGTGTGTGGCTGTTTCTCTGTGTGTGCTGACACCTGCTATGTGGTGGGGATAAGAGCGGGTGTGTGGCTGTTTCTCTGTGTGTGCTCACACCTGCTATGTGGTGGGGGTAAGAGCGGGTGTGTGGCTGTTTCTCTGTGTGTGCTCACACCTGCTATGTGGTGTGGGGATAAGAGCGGGTGTGTGGCTATGCTGTTTCTCTGTGTGTGCTCACACCTGCTATGTGTTGGGGATAAGAGTGGGTGTGTGGCTGTTTCTCTGTGTGTGCTGACACCTGCTATGTGGTGGGGGTAAGAGCGGGTGTGTGGCTGTTTCTCTGTGTGTGCTGACACCTGCTATGTGGTGGGGGTAAGAGCGGGTGTGTGGCTGTTTCTCTGTGTGTGCTCACACCTGCTATGTGGTGGGGGTAAGAGCGGGTGTGTGGCTGTTTCTCTGTGTGTGCTCACACCTGCTATGTGGTGGGGATAAGAGCGGGTGTGTGGCTGTTTCTCTGTGTGTGCTCACACCTGCTATGTGGGCTCAGTCGCTGCTGCTAGAGAGTGCTGGAGTTTCAAAGCCCAGATGCCTACTCAATTCTCACAAAGGAGTTCAAAGAAGCCTAGGTTCTGGCATGGTTCTCCCAGCCCCTTTAGGCCCACCAAGGCCCCACTGCTTGGCCCCGTTACCCTGCACAAGGGCATCTGCCAGACAGAGCCAGCATCCACCCAGAAGGTGCAGAAGAGACAATTAGGGTGCAGAGCAAGGGCCAGAGAAACACTCATACCTGCACAAGTGTATAGTTGTTTATATTCACCACGTGTGTGTGTGGTGAGCACAGGTGTGTGCAGGACAGTCTAAGGCAGTGCTGCATCTGCAGTTTCCACTCAGGCGGCCTTGCCCAGCCGTGTGCCACGTGGAGTTCTGCCTGCCTAGTGGAAGAGACTGCACACTCTTTTCCTCAGGGGCCTCTTCACAGAGCCAAGGCTGGTCTGCCAAGAAGTGGGTAGCTCTTATTCATTTGCACAGAGGTTCCATGCAAAGAGGGATCTAGAAAGAAGGTGGGAGCTTCCCTGGAAATCAAAGGCCCCAAAGCCCCAAGAGACAAGGTGGAGGACAGCTCCGGCTGCTATGGCAGACTTGGTGGCCCATCCCTTCCTAGTCTCCAAGCAGTCTGCTGCAGCTCCCTGCTGTTAAGGAAGGGGTAGGGGAGAGATGATGAGGAGGGGGTACCCGGAGGAGGGGGCCACGAGTGCCTGAGGAGCAGCCACCAGGGGCAAGACATGACACCAGCCAGGGGGAGGAGACACCTCCTGCCCCGACCCACCTGCCGCCATGACATGAGCAGGTGGAGAGGAGGGGGAACCAGAGCCACCTGGGTTGGCAGCAGAGTGAGGAGACTTGAGCTCTCTTGGCTGTGGCCCCCTGAGTCCCCCTTTCAGGTACCTGTGGCCATTTTTTTTTTTTAGAGATGGGGTCTTGCTGTGTTGCTCAGTCTGGCCTCAAACTCTAGGGCTCAAGTGATTCTCCTGCCTCTGCCTCCAAAAGTGCTGGAATGACAGGCATGTGCCATTGAGCCTGGCTGCCTGTGGCCATTTGAAATATTTTCTTTACAATTCACCCTGTTTTTAAGTGTAGATTTCATAGCTGGGTGTGGCAGTGCATAACTGTAGCCTCAGCTACTTGGGAGGCTGAGGCGGGAGGATCGCTGGAACCCAGCAGTTTCAAGTCGGGTGGAGGCTGCAGTGAGCTGTGATCCTGCTCCAGCCTGGGAGACACAGCAAGACCCTGCCTCAAAATAAAATCAAATGGGGCCAGGCGCGGTGGCTTACGCCTGTAATCCCAGCACTTTGGGAGGGTTAGGTGGGCGGATTGCCTGAGGTCAGGAGTTCAAGACCAGCCTGGGCAATGTGGTGAAACCCTGTCTCTACTAAAAATACAAAAAATTAGCTGGGCATGGTGTCCTGTGCCTGTAATCCCAGCTACTCGGGAGGCTGGGGCAGGAGAATCGCTTGAACCTGGGGAGCGGAGGTTGCAGTGAGTGGAGATCCCTCCACTGTACTCCAGCTGGGTGACAGAGCAAGACTGTGTCTCAAAATAAAATAAAGTAATAAAGTAAAATAAAATGATGAAACAAAATTTAAAAAATAGGCCAGGTGCAGTGGTTCACGCCTGTAATCCTAGCCTTTTGGGAGGCTGAGGTGGGCGGATCGCCTGAGGTCAGGAGTTCAAGACCAGCCTGGCCAATATGATGAAACCCCGTCTCTACTAAAAATAGTAAGATTAGCTGGGTGTGGTGGTGCACGTCTGTAGTCCCAGCTACTCAGGAGGCTGAGGCAGGAGAATTGCTTGACCCCAGGAGGCAGAGGTTGCAGTGAGCCGAGATCACAACACTGCACTCCAGGCTGGGCAACAGAGCAAGACTCTGTCTCTAAATAAATAAATAAAAATTAAAAATGTGTTTCAGTGGCTTTTAGTACAGTCACAGGGTTATGCAACCACCACCACAGTCAATTTTAGAACTTTTTTATGCCTTCAGAGGGCAGCCCCGTCCCTATCAGCTGTCACTCCCCATTCCCGTCCCCCAGCCCCTGGCACCCACACGTTCACTTGCAGACTCTGGATTGGCCTGTCCTGGACGTTCGTAAAAATGGAATCACACACTGTGTGTCCTTTCGTGTCTCTCGCGAGACGTGATGTCCTCAAGGCTCAGCCACACTGTAGCCGGTGCTAGAGCCTCGCTCCTTTTCTTGGCTGAGTCATATTCCACTGTCTGAGTGGACTACATTTTCATCCTCCATTCCTGTGCTGATGAGCAGGCCATCTGCACATGGGAGCTTTTTTTCTTTTCTTTTCTTTTTTTTGAGATGGCGTCTTGCTCTGTCGCCCAGGCTGAAGTGCAGTGGCATGATCTGGGCTCACTGCAACCTCTGCCTCCTAAGTTCAAGCCATCCTCCTGCCTCAACCTCCTGAGTACCTGGGACTACAGAGACGCACCACCACACTCGGCTAATTTTTGTATTTTTAGTAGAGATAAGGTTTCATCATATTGGCCAGGCTGGTCTCGAACTTCTGACCTCAGGTGATCCACCTGCCTCAGCCTCCCACAGTGCTGGGATTCCAGGCGTGAGCCCCCACGCCCAGCCTGCACGTGGAGCTTTGAGGTTTGACCTTCAGTGCTGTCCTCCTTTTCTGCTCCCTCTAGGGCCCAAAGCTCAGTCGGACAAGTGTGTTCCTGACCGAGATCCTCGCTGGGCGGTGCTGGATGTCACCAAGAAGGTGGTGGCCAGCCCCCGGATCATGTCCCTGGCCCAGCCCAAAGTGCGCAAGGGCCTCAACGAGGGCCACAACCCCTATTCCATCTCCCCAGCCTCCCTGGTGGCCCAGGCGTCCCCTCGCCTCTATGAGCTTGCCACCCCCAAAAGCATCACCAGAAAAGTGTGATCAACCCAGGCCTGGCCTCTAAGACCTCGGCTCCCAGTAAACACCCTCAGGCACCCTAAACCTGTGTATGTGATTATTCTGAGCTTTTTGGCCTGGAGAAGGGAGGGCGGGCCGGAAGGCCAAAAGAAGGATGAGGAGGACAATAATATTTATTTTTTCATCCAACCTGCGATTTGTCTAGCTGTTTATTTTCCGAGTCACTTTCATTGACCATCTCGAGCGCCCTCTGAATCTCTTCAATCCAGACTTGCTCGTCCACTCCTCCTGAGGGCCCACAGGACTGTCAGAGTCCGAATGACAGCCACTGTCACACCAGCTGACGCCTGTTGCACAACTTATGGATCTTTACAGTGACCTAATGATGGAGGGATTATCATTGTCCCCATTCCACAGATGTGGAGACTGAGGCTCAAATAGGTTAGGAAAAGACCCACAGTCCCTGCTATGGCCTGAATGCCTGTGACTCCCCCAAATTCATATGTTGAAATTCCCACCCTCGAGGTGATGGTGTTAGGAGGTGAGGCCTCGGGGAGGCAATGAGGTCATGGAGCAGAGCTGTCACACATGGGACTGGTGTCCTTATCAAAGAGGACCAAGAGATACCCGTGGCCCCTGTCTGCCATGTGAAGACACTGAGAAGCAGGCAGTGTGCAACCAGGAGGACCCCCATCACCAGCACCTGACCATGCTGGCACCCTGCTCTCAGACCTGCACCCTCCAGGACTGTGGGAAATAAACTACTATTGCTTCTAACCCACCAGTCTATGGTACTTCGTTACAGCAGGGCAGGTGGACCAAGACAGTTCCCATTATTAGCATCTGGTTGCTGCTGTAACAAATGCCCACGAATGGGGTGACTTAAAACACCACACATTTGGGCCGGGTGCAGTGGCTCACACCTGTAATCCCAGCACTTTGGGAGGTCGAGGCAGGCGGATCACTTGAGGTCAGGAGTTCGAGACCTGGCCAACATGGCAAAACCCCACCTCTACTAAAAATGCAGAAATTAATTGGGTGTAGTGACACATGCATGTAATCCCAGTGACTCAGGAGGCCAAGACAGGAGAGTCTCTTGAACCTAGAAGGTCGAGGCTGTGGTGAGCTGAGATCACACCACTATACTCTAGCCTGGGCGATAGAGAGAGACTGAGACTCTGTCTCAAAAACAACAACAACAACAACAACAAAATGCGCATTTATTCTCTTATCCTCCTGGAGATTGGAGTCAAAAGTCAGTCTCACTTGGGCTAAAGTCCAAGTATCAGCAGGGCTGCTGCTTCCGGACGCCCCGGGGAAGAGTCCGTTTCCTGCCTTTTCTGGCATCTGGAAGCACTTGCATCCCTGGTGTGGGGTTGCGGCGTCGGGTCTTTCCTCTTCAAATCCAGCAGCACAGCCTCTTCTCTCTGACTCTCACCCTCCTGCCTCCTGTCTTGAGAATACCGTACTGACCTTGGGCCACCTGGGTCATCAGGATAATCTCTCATCTCAGCATCCTTAATCCCATCCGCAACTCTCTTGTCATTTAAGGTGACCTATTCAGAGGCCTGGGGACTAGGCTGGGGATGTCCTTGGGGTGCTATTCTGCCAACCACAGACAGTCTGGCGACTTCCTTGGCACTCTCAGTTTCTCTGTAGCCTGGAGGTGGGTGACATGGCTGGATGGGAGAGATCTTCCGGAAGTACAGTGTCAGGACTGGGTGAAATAAATGATCAGGGCCGGCAGTGGTGGCTCACGCCTGTAATCTTAGCATTTTGGCAGGCTGAGGTGGGTGGATCACCAGAGGTCAGGAGTCCCAGACCAGCCTGGCCAACATGGCGAAACCCCGTCTCTACTGAAAATACAAAAATTAGCTGGGCATGGTGGTGGGTACCTGTAATCCCAGCTACTTGGGAGGCTGAGGCAGGAGAATCACTTGAACCCGGGAGGTGGAGGTTGCAGTGAGCCAAGATCGCACCACTGTACTCCAGCCTGGGCGACAGAGCAAGACTCTGCCTTAAAATAAATAAATAAATAAATAATCAGACTGTGGCATTTGTGAAAGAAGGAGAGAGTACCCTGTTTCTCCTGGGGTGGTATCACCATTTACCAAGATAGGGAATACTGGGAGAGGAGCTTTTTTTAAATATGGGAGTGGGTAATGAATTCTGGGTTTGAAACTGTAGAGTTTCAAAGTGCTTCGATTTGTTGTTGTTGTTGTTGAGACGGAGTGCAGTGGTGCAGGTGGACTCCTGGGTTCACGCCATTCTCCTGCCTCAGCCTCCCGAGTAGCTGGGACTACAGGCGCCTGCCACCATGCCCGGCTAATTTTTTGTATTCTTTAGTAGAGATGGGGTTTCACCATGTTAGCCAGGATGGTCTCGATCTCCTGACCTTGTAATCCACCCACCTCGGCCTCCCAAAGGGCTGGGATTACAGGCGTGAGCCACCGTGCCCGGCCACCAATAATTCTTTCTCAGAATATTAGGAGCAGGTGGCCAGGCATGGTGGCTCACGTGTGTAATCCTAGCACTTTGGGAGGCCGAGGTGGGTGGATCACCTGAGGTCAGGAGTTCGAGACCAGCCTGACCAACATGGAGAAACCCTGTCTCTACAAAAATAAAAAACTAGTCAGGTGTGGTGGCACATGCCTGTAATCCCAGCTACTTGGGAGGCTGAGGCAGGAGAATCACTTGAACCTGGGAGGCAGAGGTTGCAGTGAGCCGAGATCATGCCACTGCACTCCAGCCGGGGCAACAAGAGTGAAACTCCATCTCAAAATAATAATAATAGTATTACGAACAGGTGCACAGGCTGACAGTAGGAGTTTCTATAGATTAGGTTTGGCATGAAACTTCAGGAAGAAGGGAATGCAGGCTGAGTGAGTAACTGTCATGGGAAATCATATTTGCAGGAGGAAGGAATCTTCCAGTAAACTGGGTGCTGGCGTGGAGCTGCCTTCCGAACAACCCTGCTGTACCAGCCTTGCTGAGTCAGAGAACAACAAAGGCTAAAATAACTCACCGTCACGCACCCTGTGTCACAGGAGAATTCCCACTAGCAGGAGCAGAGTCCTGGCTTGATCATCATATAACCCCTAATGAAGGTTGGTTGGCCGGGCCTGGTGGCTCACGCCTGTAATCCCAGCACTTTGGGAGGCTGAGGCGGGCGGATCACAAGGTCAGGAGATAGAGACCATCCTGGCTAACACGGTGAAACCCCGTCTCTACTAAAAACACAAAGAATTAGCTGGGCATGGTGGCGGGCGCCTGTAGTCCCAGCTACTTGGGAGGCTGAGGCAGGAGAATGGCGTGAGCGCGGGAGGCAGAGCTTGCAGTGAGCCGAGATCATGCCACTGCACTCCAGCCTGGGTGACAGCGCGAGACTCTGTCTCAAAAATAAATGAATAAATAAATAATAAAATAAAATAAAGGCTGGTTTAGGGAGATCACCCTTATTCAAAGATGAGAAAGTAAAGGATGGGGGCTGGGTGCGGTGGCTCAAGCCTGTAATCCCAGCACTTTGGGAGGCCGAGACGGGTGGATCACGAGGTCAGGAGATCAAGACCATCCTGGCTAACACGGTGAAACCCCGTCTCTACTGAAAAATACAAAAAACTATCCGGGCGAGGTGGCGGGCGCCTGTAGTCCCAGCTACTTGGGAGGCTGAGGCAGGAGAATGGCGTGAACCCGGGAGGCGGAGCTTGCAGTGAGCTGAGATCCGGCCACTGCACTCCAGCCCGGGCGAGAGCGAGACTCCGTCTCAAAAAAAAAAAAAAAAAAAAGAAAAGAAAGTAAAGGATGGGATTGAGGCTGGGTGCGGTGGCTCACGCTTGTAATCCCAGCACTTTGGGAGGCCGAGGTGGGCAGATCACCTGAGGTCGGGAGTTCAAGATCAGCCTGACCAACATGGAGAAATCCCATCTCTACAAAAGTAAAAACCTAGCCAGGCATGGTGGTGCATGCCTGTAGTCCCAGCTACTTGGGAGGCTGAGGCAGGAGAATCGCTTGAACTTGGGAGGCAGAGGTTGCAGTGAGCCGAGATTGAGCCATTGCACTCCAACCTGGGCAACAAGAGTGAAACTCCATCTCTCAAAAAAAAAAAAAAAAAGTAGGATTGAAATAAAGATGTCACAGAGAAAATAAGTATTGTTTAAAAATCACCAAATACAGGCCAGGTGCAGTGGCTCATGCCTGTAATCCCATCACTTTGGGAGGCCGAAGCAGGCAGGTCACTTGTTGAGGTCAGGAATTCAAGACCAGCCTGGTCAACATGGTGAAAATTTCTCTACTAAAAATACAGAAATTAGCTGGGCGAGTTGGCGGGTGCCTGTAATCCCAACTACTTGGGAGGCTGAGGCAGGAGAATCACTTGAACCCAAGAGGTGAAGGTTGCAGTGAGCCAAGATCGCGCCATTGCACTCCAGCCTGGGTGACAGAGTGAGACTCTGTCTCAAAAAAAAAAAAAAAAAATCACCAAATATTTAAATAAATTATCACAAAGCAGGAATACAGGAGTTCATAGAAGATATGGAAAGGAAACAGAAGGAGATTAACATGAGGTTGCAGAATTTAGGGAAAAAAATGAAAGTCTAAATTAGTTACAATGAAGTCTAAATTGCCTTAAGGAGAACAGACGTTGCAGAAGACATAATTGTAAAAGGACATGGAAGACAGGATTGACAAAAGCTAACACAATATATGAAAATAACAGATCATCATAAAGGGTCAAAGAGAAGATTTGGAAACTAGAAAAAGACCATGCTACATATATAAAAATGATATTCTCAAAGAAGAGATAAAAAATAATGGAATACAGCAAATATCTAAATTTATAATTTAAGAAAACTTCCCAGAAATACAAGAAGATTTTCATCTATAGGTTGGAATAACTCACCATGTCCCAAGAAAAATGACACTAAATGGCTTACACCTGAGCGCATCAAGATAGTAAGACCAAGTGACTTAAAAGGGAAAAGCCTAGACTTTATTTCAGCAATATTCATTGCTAGAAGTCCGTAGAAAAATGTCTACAAAGTTCCGGAGGACTTAATTTTGAAGTAAGATGATCTGGAGAAATAATTTTATACCCAGCCAAACTGTCATTAAAAAAATAAAGACATCAGCCAAGTGCGGTGGCTCACACCTGTAATCCCAGCACTTTGGGAAGCTGAGGTGGGCGGATCACCTGAGGTCAGGAGTTTGAGACCAGCCTGGCCAACATGGTGAAACCCCATCTCTACTAAAAATACAAAAATTAGCCAGGTGTGGTGGCAGGCACCTGTAATCCCAGCTACTCGGGAGACTGAGGCAGGAGAATTGCTTGAACCCAGAAGGAAGAGGTTGCAGTGAGCCAAGGTTGCAGTGAGCTGAAGTTGCAGTGAGCCGAGATTGTGCCACTGCACTCCAGCCTGGGTGACAGCGTGAGACTCCGTCTCAAAATAAATAATAAAATGAAAACATCAGACAAATGTCTTAGAGCATGCGAGAATTGAAGGAACTTCCTGAAGAAACTATTTAAGAACGACTTTCAGCCAACGGAGAGAAAATGGAGAAGCCACAGCAAGAGAACTGATGCTGAGCGCTGAGTCCATCTGGCTTGTGGATTGGCATTAAATCAAATCTAAGAAGAATGGCTACAAATGTAGATGTTATAAATCTTTAAACTACAAAGGGTATGGTTAACCAAAAGTGAGGGGGGCAGAGAGAATAGGAAGTGGTACAGGTATACACATTCTCTCATCAAAAAATTTATTTTAAATGGATTATTCCAGTAATAGAAATGTAAGTATATTTAAGCGCATAATGTTAAACAGGAAGAGAATCAATGTAATTAAGTAGGATACTGTAATTTAGGAGAGAGGGAATAGGGCAAAGCAGAAGTATTCTGCACTGTACAGTCTTGTAGTCATGTGGTTTTCGGGCAAGTAAAATGTGGCTAATTTGAATTGCAATGTCCTATAAGTGTAAAACACACACCAGAGATTGAACACTGTGGAAAACAGAGTGTAAATATCTCAATAATTTTATATTGATTACATGTGGGAAAGAATATTTTATAGATATTTGTATTAAATAACATATTACAATTAATTTTACTTGTGTCTTTTTACCTTTTTAATGTGGTTACTAGAAAATTTTAAATTGTATCACATTCGTGATAGTGTTGGTCTGAAGGAATGGAATTAAGTAGATTATATGAAATTGTAATGATAAAGGTGATCAT
This sequence comes from Rhinopithecus roxellana, assembly GCF_007565055.1. NCBI lineage: Eukaryota > Metazoa > Chordata > Mammalia > Primates > Cercopithecidae > Rhinopithecus > Rhinopithecus roxellana. The sequence continues at coordinate 12,250,299 of NC_044556.1, forward strand.
GGCTGGGCGCGGTGGCTCAAGCCTGTAATCCCAGCACTTTGGGAGGCCGAGACAGGCGGATCACGAGGTCAGGAGATCGAGACCATCCTGGCTAACACGGTGAAACCCCGTCTCTACTAAAAAATACAAAAAACCTAGCCGGGCGAGGTGGCGGGCGCCTGTAGTCCCAGCTACTCGGGAGGCTGAGGCAGGAGAATGGCGTAAACCCGGGAGGCGGAGCTTGCAGTGAGCTGAGATCCGGCCACTGCACTCCAGCCTGGGCCACAGAGCGAGACTCCGTCTCAAAATAAATAAATAAATAAATAAATAAATAAATAAATAAATAAAAATAAAGGTGATCACTAGAATAAAAATACAAGCCATTTAAATTCTCAGAACAAGATGTAGTGGAGCTGTGGCACACCAGCCAGAAGATCATCCCCAGAACTCAGCCCCCGTCCTCCAGCCTCTGGAAGACAGTACCTCTGGGAACCGTCCTTGCCTGAAGACAGCTGGTCCCTATGGTCACCTTCTCTCCCTCCCCAGTGACTGGTCAATGCACAAGTACAGAGCCTTTGTCCCGTGCCCCCGTAGGAGACAGCTCTGAGGGGCCAGCCCAGCTCCACAGCCGAAGCCTCCATGGCGCCTGTGCTGCAGACCCTTCTCTCTCTGCCCTGCACTTCCCCACAGGTGCCCATCCTGAGGGCCCTCCTGTCGGAATTTCCTGCATACAAATCTCTATCTCAGCATTCACTTCCTGGAGACTCTGACCTGCAAAAGGAATTTGAGAAAGCAGATTCTAAAGTTGGATCTGGGGGCCAGATCACCCACCAGCATGCTGGCAGGAGGCACCCATGCCTAGTGGACGGGGACACTGTGACTCACTGTGTCTCAGGTTTACCCCTACGTGTGCTCCAGAGGTTGAGATTTGTCCTGTGATCCTTTCTGAGTTTAGCTTGTTTAAGTCTCTTGATAGGATAAATGCTTCATCTTTGTTTTTCATCATGTTTCTTACACTTTCTATTTTGTTTTGTTTTCTTTTGTTTTATATTTTCTCTTTTAATATTATATATGTACACGTGTGTGTATATATGTGTGTATATATACGTGTGTGTATATATATATTTGTGGGTGTATATATTTGTGTGTGTATATATGTGTGTGTATATGTGTGTGTATATATGTGTGTGTATATATATTTGTGTGTGTATATATATATGTGTATATATATATTTGTGTGTGTGTATATATTTGTGTGTGTGTATATATTTGTGTGTGTATATATGTGTGTGTATATGTGTGTGTATATGTGTGTGTATATGTGTGTGTATATATGTGTGTGTATATATATTTGTGTGTGTATATATGTGTGTATATATATTTGTGTGTGTGTATATATTTGTGTGTGTGTATATATTTGTGTGTGTGTATATATTTGTGTGTGTGTATATATTTGTTATTCTCGTTGTTGTTGTTTGTCGGTAGAGATTGGGTCTCATTATGTCGCCCAGGCTGGTCTTGAATTCCTAGGCTCAAGCGATCCCCCACCTCGGTCTCCCAGAGTGCTGTGATTACAGGTATGAGCCACCACACCTGACCCTATTTTTTTTTCTATTCATTTTCTTTTATAGCCATCTTCTCTCTCATTACATTACATTTTCAATTTGTTTCGCTTCTTGCTATGGTTTGAATGACTGTGTCGCTCCAAAATTCATGTTGAAACTTAACCCCCAATGCAATTGTATTAAAAGGTGGGACCTTTGGCAGGTGATTAAGTCATCAGGGCTCTGCCCTCAGGAGTAGATTAGCACCCTTATAAAAGGGCTCAAGGTCAGCCAGGCAGTGACTCATGCCTGTAATCTCAGCTCAGCACTTTGGGAGGCCGAGGCGAGGGTGGATCACTTGAGGTCAGGAGTTCCAGACCAGCCTGGCCAACATGGTGAAACCCCGTCTCTACTAAAAATACAAAAACTAGTCTGGTGTGGTGGTGCACGCCTGTAACCCCAGCTTCTTGGGAGGCTGAGGCAGGAGAATTGCTTGAACCTGGGAGGTGGAGGTTGCAGTGAGCCGAGATCGTGCCATTGCACAGCCTGGGTGACAAAGGCAAAACTCCATCTCAAAAAAAAAAAAAAAAAAAAGAAAGAAAAAAGAAAAAAAGGGCTCGAGGTCAAAGGGAGCACTCTCTGCCCATCCCTTCTGCCATGTGAGGGTTCGGCATTCCTCCCTTTGGAAAATGCTGTACGAAGGCACCATCTTGGGAGCAAAGACCAGGCTCTCACCAGACACAAAAATGCCAGTGCCTTGATCAAGGCTTTCCAGCCTCCAGAACTGTGATAAATAAATGTGTTTTTAAAAAATATATATAAACTACCTCATCCGTGGTGCTTTATTACAGCAGCATAAATAGACTAAGATGCTTTTTTTTTTTTTTTGAGACGATGTCTTGCTCTGTCGTCCAGGCTGGAATGCAATGGTGTGACCTTGGCTCACTGTAACCTCTGCCTCCCGGGTTCAAGCGATTCTCCTGCCTCAGCCTTCCGAGTAGCTGGGACTACAGGCATCTGTCACCACGCCCGGCTAATTTTTGTATTTTTAGTAGAGATGGATTTTCGTCCTGTTGGCCAGGCTGGTCTCGATCTCTTGACCTCGTGATCCGCCCGCCTCAGCCTTCCAAAGTGCTGGGATTACAGGCGTGAGCCACCACGCCCAGCCTTGTTTGTTTTTTTAAACCTTTCAAAACGTGACTCATGTTTTGTGGCACAGGTTAGGTCTCCAGGAAATAGACTTTGAGACACAGATTATGTGCAGGAATATTGTGGGGGTTACCCTTGGGGTCAAAACCTGGCAGAGAGTGAAGGAAGCAGGGCTGGAGGGAGGGAGGAGCGAGCTGAGATGACCAAACCTCCTCCAATCCTGCAGGAGCTCTGCAGCCTCATGGTTGACCCCAGTTGGTCACAGGTGCCTGAGTCTAGATCTGTACCAACCAGTCGCTGATGTGGGCAGCTCCTCAGAGGGACACTTGACCCTGAGCAGAGGGGGAAATGAGTGCTTGTGTAGGGGAGGGTTTGATGGTGCACCCAGCATCCACTACATCACTCACCACCCCTCCAGGATCTTGTGAGGCCTCTTTTTCTGGGGAAAATTGGAAAGAAAAACATTGCTTGGGTGAACTACGACGCCCCCTGCTGCCTCGGGGCTGCAATGGATTCATCACCCTCAGCTCCACCACACCTTGTCCGTCTGCTCCAAGAGGCGTAGCGATGTGGTGACCTGGACCCTCATCCCGGGACACCACGCCTCTGTCAAACCTGGCAGCTGCCCGCACCAGGCAGAGAAGAAACAGGGAGGCTTGAGTGGAGGCACATGCAGGCGTATCTCCTCCAACATGAGGTGTCCGCTCAGACCACTGTGCCACGGCCAAGGGCACCCTCTCCAGCCTCTCCTCTTAAGGTCGCTGCTCAAGATTCACTGCTCTTTATTTTCTGCGTTTTTTTTTTTTTTTTTTTTTTTTTTGAGGCGGAGTCTTGCTCTGTCGCCCGGGCTGGAGTGCAGTGGCTGGATCTCAGCTCACTGCAAGCTCCGCCTCCCGGGTTCACGCCATTCTCCTGCCTCAACCTCCCGAGTAGCTGGGACTACAGGCGCCGCCACCTCGCCCGGCTAGTTTTTTTGTATTTTTAGTAGAGACGGGGTTTCACGGTGTTAGCCAGGATGGTCTCGATCTCCTGACCTCGTGATCCGCCCGTCTCGGCCTCCCAAAGTGCTGGGATTACAGGCTTGAGCCACCGCGCCCGGCCGTATTTTCTGCGTTTTACTTTATTTTATGCTCATGGAATAATTGCAAGAATGAGTATAGTAGAAACCCTCTGTACCGGCCGGGCACGGTGGCTCACATCTGTAAATCCCAGCACTTTGGGGGGCCGAGGCGGGCGGATCACTTGAGGTCAGGAGTTTGAGACCAGCTTGGCCAACGTGGTAAAACCCAGTCTCCACTAAAAGACACATGTAAGCTGGGCGTGGTGGCGCGCATCTGTAATCGCAGCTACTCAGGAGGCTGAGGCGGGATAGTCGCTTGAACCCGGGAGGCGGAGGTGGCAGTGAACTGAGCTCGCACCACTGCACTCCAGCCTGGGCGAGAGAGCGAGAGCCTGTCTCGCAAAAAAACAAAAAAACAAAAAAAAAGCTCCACACCCATTTCCACACTCACTGCCTTGTTCACCTCATCATTTTTCTGTGCACTTAGAAATAAAATGAAATGGTTTTCTGAACCATTTTAGAGCAAGTTACATATAACATGGCACTTTTCCCCTATAGGCTTCAGTGTAAATTTTCAAATAAGAGCATTGTCTTATGGAAGCACAGGAACAGTTACTGATTTCAGTAAATTCGACATTAATGCCATCTTTTAATCTACATCTGAACTCCAACTTCATCAGCTGACTTGATAATGTCCTTTGTAGCATTTTCCCCTCCACTGCTGGATCCATCCAGGATCAGTTACTTGACATTACTAAAAGATTTACATAGGCCGGGCGCGGTGGCTCACGCCTGTAATCCCAGCATTTTGGGAGGCTGAGGTGGGCGGATCACGAGGTCAGGAGATCAAGACCATCCTGGCTAACACGGTGAAACCCCGTCTCTACTAAAAATACAAAAATTAGCCAGGTGTGGTGGCGCACACCTGTAATCCCAGCTACTTGGGAGGCTGAGGCAGGAGAATGGAGTGAACCTCGGAGGTGGAGCTTGCAATGAGCCTAGATTGTGCCACTGCACTCCAGCCTGGGTGACAGAGTGAGACACCGTCTCAAAAACAAAACAAAACAAAACAAAAAAAACACCAAAACTATTTTCACAGGTTTATTTTTTCTGGCATTAACATTTTTGTGGTGGTTGTTGTTTTTGAGACAGAGTCTTGCTCTGTCACCCAGGCTGGAGTGCAGTGGCATGATCTTGGCTCACTGCAACCTCCGCCTCCCGGGTTCAAGTGATTCTCTTGCCTCAGCCTCCCGAGTAATTGGGACTACAGGTGTGCACCACCACACTCGGCTAATTTTTGTATTATTTTAGTAGAGATGAGGTTTCACCATGCTAGTCAGACTGGTCTTGAACTCCTGACCTCGTGATCTGCGATCTGCCTGCTTCAGCCTCCCAAAGTGCTGGGATTACAGGCCACCGCACTTGGCCTGTTTTGTTTTGAGATGGAGTTTTGCTCTTGTCACCCAGGCTGGAGTGTAGTGGTGTGATCTCAGCTCACTGCAACCTCTGCCTCCTGGGTTCAAGCGATTCTCCTGCCTCAGCCTCTGAGTAGCTGGGATTACAGGTGCCCGCTACCACACCCGGCTGTGGCATTAACATTTTTGAAGAATACAGTCCCTCTCGTTTAACAGAATGTTCCTTATTCTTTATTTGGGTTTGTCTGAAATTTCCTCATATGTAGATACGGGTTGTGCATTCCTGGCTGGATTCAGTGATGCCGTGTTCTGCTCTGGACACCACATCCAGGTGCACATGGTGTGCATCTGCCCTTCACCAGGGATGCTGAGTTCTATCACCCTCCCAAAAGTGGCCTCATTTCTCCACTGCGACTAAGTCTACGGAGACAGACTTTCAGACCTTAAAATATCCTTCACTTTTTTTTTTTTTGAGACAGGTCTCACTCTGTTGCCTGGGCTGGGGTGCAGTGGCACAATCACTGCTCACTGCAGCCTCGACCTCCTGGGCTCAAGAGATCCTCCCACCTCGGCCTCTGGAATAGCTGGGACTGCAGGCGTGTTACCATCGTGCCCCCTAATTTTTAAAGTTTTTTTTTTTTTTTAAACAGTGTCTCACTCTGAGGCCAGGCGCGGTGGCTCACGCCTGTAATCCCAGCACTTTGGGAGGCCAAGGCGGGTGGATCACGAGGTCAGGAGATCAAGACCATCCTGGCTAACATGGTGAAACCCCGACTCTACTAAAAATACAAAAAAATTAGCTGGGTGTGGTGGTGGGCGCCTGTAGTCCCAACTACTTGGGAGGCTGAGGCAGGAGAACGGGGTGAACCCGGGAGGCAGAGCTTGCAGTGAGCCAAGATTGTGCCACTGCACTAGAGCCTGGGTGACAGAGTGAGACTCCATCTCAAAAAAAATAAATAAATAAAAATAAAAAAAGTGTCTCACTCTGTTTCTCAGGCTGGAGTGCAGTGATCTTAGCTCACTGCAACCTCTGCCTCCCGGGTTCAAGTGATTCCCCTGCCTTAGCCTCCACAGAGTTGCTGGGATTATGGGCACTCGCACCACGTACGGATAATTTTTGTATTTTTAGTAGAGACAGGGTTTCACCATGTTGCCCAGGCTGGTCTCAAACTCAAGTGATCCCCCCACTTCTGCCTCCCTAAGTGTTAGGACTACGGGTATGAGTCACCATACCAGACCACAATACCCTTTGCTTCACCCAAGTCCTCATTTGACATCTATGTGATGATTCTTGCCAAGCCCTCTCCTAGGAGTCTTCTCTGGTTGTGCCAGGCGGACCCAAGCCCTTGTCTTCAGCTCCTCAGCACAGCACCTCACTCCTATCTGTTCATGCTTTTCCCTGCTTCACAGGACCTCTGGCTACCCAGCACCCAGTTGAGGACTGCACAATATCTGTGTTTAGTTCACTGAATGACTGAATTAATAATAATAAATGAAAAATAAAGGAACCAACTGTTGCACAAATCAGTGAGGACTCTTGAACACGAGGGCCAGAACCCTCAATCTGAATGATGTAAACCAAAAAAGGAGTGAGGGTAGACCCCTCCAGAGTGGTTCTTCTATCTCTTGGTTGGTGAATTCTCAGAGGACTGAGTAATGCTTCTGTATCAGGCATCAAGGGTGGTGCATGTCAACTTCTCACTATTCACTGGCCGATCACTGGGAAACATGAATGAGACTCATTCCTTTCTTCCTGGTCCCCAATTCCCTTCTTCCTGGTCCCCAATTCCCTTCTTCCTGGCCTCAGTAGGAACCGCCCTCCACTCATTTGTGCAAGCCACACATCTGGAGGCCATCCTTCACTCGGTCCAGCTTTGCTCCATCAGCGAGTCGTGTGGTGTCCACCTTCCCAAGTCTCTCTGCACTCTGGTCCAGGCCCCACATCTCCCACCTGGCCCCTGCCTCTTCACGGCCCCCTCGCTTCCTATCCTCTCTCTGCATCGTGCGCCCCGAAAATTCACTTATGTGTCTCAAATTTAAAGTGTGGCGGGTCCTTGCCCTCCCATCCTCCCCTCTAAACGCCCTGAAGACAGGCCTTAGGGCTGTCTCCATCAAATCCCCCCCACCCCCCAACCTAGCACAGGATCAGAACGTGCACGTGTTCCAGAAATGTTCAATCTGCGAAACGACGACGGGCTGCAGAGCCAAATGGCCCTGGAGTCAAGCCCACCTCCCTGCCTCCCGCCTTGGGCTGTCTGGCGCAGAGCCGCCGTTTCTAAAACCCCTCCGGCGGGTGCACATTCTCAAGCTCCCCGATTGGTTCCTCCGCGCGCTAGTTTGCTCATCATGGGTGCAAAAGTGCAGAAAGTTCCAGAACCAAGCCGGCCGGACACCGATTCTGGCTCTATCACTGACACTCTGGGTGGCCAGTCGCCCTGGGCCTCAGTTTCCTAGTCTGCAACGCGGGGTATTAACAGCGAGCACCCAAGGGACTGGAGAGGTCACACGGGACCACGTGGTCCCCACGCAGGTGTGATTATCAGGAATTCGTATTTTTATGGAATGCATCCTCCTCCGCCAAGGCCAAGGCCGGGGTCCAGCAGAGACGGCCGGGAAGACATGGCTAGCTCGCCAGAAGCCGCCGGCTACGCTCGGCTGCGCGCCCGCGCCCGCGCACCTACTACGCGCCCGGCCCGCTCTCCGCCCCCTCCAGGCTCCGCCCCGACCCCGCCCTCCAGGCTCCACAGCCAATGAGTGCGCGGCCCCGCATCCGGGGATCCCGGTGCGGCCGCCGCCTCCCGCGCACACACGGCCATGGCGGAGGTGAGTGAGCGGGCCGGGGGAGCCGGCCCCCCGCCCCCGCGCGTCCGCGCCCCCCGCCGCGGTGGCTCGGCCTCGCAGTGGGCCTCGGGGACGGAGAGCCCCGCTCTGGAGCTCGGAGGCTGGCCGGGGCGCCTGGCCCTTCCGGGGCCGGAGGGGCGCGGGGCTCCATCGGCGGCCGCCCCCGGCCCGGCCCCCCCCACTCCCCCGGCTGCCACATCGCGGGCTGCAGTGCGCAGGCGCGGCGGCGCGGGGCGGGCGGGGGCCGGAGTGGGGGAGGGGAGGGACGCGGGGCGGGGCCGGGGTCTGGGGTCCGGTGGGCGCGCGGCCCAGCTCCAGGGTCCGACTCCCGGCCCCGGCCACGGCCCCGCGGCGCGCAGGCCTCCCCTCCCGCGCGTTTGCCAACTTTGCCAAGTGCTGGGGCCGCCAGGCGCCCCGCGCTCCTCGTCGGGATCCCGGTGGACCCACCGCGCCTCCGCCGCCCGCGAGCCCCCTGGCAGGGCTGGGTCAGACCCCAGGCGGGATTTGAACCCTCGACGCGGACCTGCCTGGCACAAACTGGGCGCAGGGTGGGTGGGTCCGCCGGGGCCTAGAGAGCGTCGGGCTGATCTCAGCAGAGTTGGACCAGCCTCTCCCGGGCACGAAGTTACTTCTGGAGCCTCCTCCCTCGTCCTGGAAACAAGCCGGGGGCCAGCTATGTTTTGGAATCTAGAATTTTTCCGATTTGAGGATCTGTGGGATTTTGGACGGTGATGTTTGATCACACCCACCTAGGACTGTCTAGGATAAGACAACAGATAGCTTCGTGTCAGGTCAAACCAGGAAGGAAGAAACTTTCGCTTTTGGAGCTTTTTTTGATTTTGGAGTGGTGGATGAGCCTGTGTGGACCTACTTTCACCTTAGAGGGTCCTGGTGAAGATGGAAAGAGATAATGTAGGCGAAGGCGCGGCGGCTGCGAGGTGCGCAGTCCGTGGGACTCAGTGCATGACTTCTGTGTGCAGAAGTTGAGACAGGCAGGCAGACTCAAGAGCGGATCCTCTCTGGGCCGCAGGGGCCCATAGGAAAAGGTGCCCACCCAGCCAGGCACAGCCGCCTCATGGGCAGCCGGGATTGGAACTGCGGCCTGGCCGTGGTGCCACGTTGCGTGTTTATGTCTTGGCACCATACGAGTGGGTGTTGTGGAAGGCAGGCCTGGCCATTCTCTCCCCCTGGTGACGACCTCAGGGGCAGTAACAGGCCCTGTGTTTGTGCCAAAGACGGTGTAGGTGTCTCGATGCTAGGCCAGATCTCACCAGCCAGTTCCTTCATCGAGAGTTAGTCCTTTTGGAGGAGACGTTTAGAGAGACTGAGTCCCCATGCTGATGGTGGCTGATCTCCAGGCTTGGAGGCAGAAGCTGCGTCTCCCAGTGGCCCTGCAGCAACGTGGTGGTCCAATGAGTTGTGCTCCTGGCATCTTTGCTGGGAGTGGGATGGCATTTGGGCAACACACATGGCCTCACAGGTAGCTCCGTGTCTGGGATGGCACAAGTCAGACTCCCAAGCCAGCCTCCCCCAGACCTGCCATGTGGCTGTTCCGTCCTGCCCTGGGCTGAGCTCCTCGTGGTCTGGCTGCTCCTGGTAACCCTGTTTTGCAGTTTGGGGTGGTGCCCTGTCAAGTGAATTTGATTTGATTTTCTAAGGCGGTCCCGCTCTGTCCTCAGCCTGAGGATCTCGCAGTGAATGGAGCCGACGGGGCCTGTGCTACAGGGATGCAGAGTCTGGTCAGAGAGAGACGTGGATGGGTTCGGACCAACAAGGGTGAGGGTGCTGAGCGTGAGGAGCCGTGGCAGCCTCTCTGACCACCGGACTTGTTCTCTATGGTCTTGGGCAGGTTGCTCAGTGACACAGAACTTCCTTTTCCTCATCTCTGAAATGGGAAGTTAATGGTTGGTCTTCAGAGCTAGGAGGTCTGATGAGGTCCTGCCACAATGGCTTGTACATACAAGTTGAACCTTGTGAAGTTGACAGTATTCCACTGTTTTTAACCCATAAAAATGGCAATTTGTAACTTAATAGCACATAATCCGTACCAGTTACTTTATTATGTATCAGTATCCCAGAATAATCATAAGCACCAGAGTGGCAGACGGGAATGCTTCATGCTCTACTAGATTAATCTTTAAAAAACCTAAGAGCACCACATTGTGCTCTTGCCTAAAACCATCCATGGCTTTTCATGCTCCCTGGGATAAAATGGTCCTCCTTGCTGAGTCCCGCAGCCCTGCGGGGTGGTCCCCACTGACCCCCAACTCTAGGGCCCTGGGCTCCTGTTTGCTGGTGCACTCTACCCCTTTGGGCGCTGCCAACGAATGGTTCAACCTCTACTCAGGCCCCCTGGGCCTTCCCTGACCCGCAGTTGCAGAGACCCTGTGCCCTGTTTTCTCTTCTCGGTGCCAAAGACGTCCACTCGTTTGTTACCTGTGTCCAAAACCAGCAACGCCATGTGGGTGGCGGCAGGTGGAACTTGTTTCTCGGGTTAACCACCTCGCCACTGCCTTGCTGAGCCCAGAGTGGGCGCCCAGGGAACGTTGGTCAGACGGAGGAGTGGGGTGCTGGGCGGTCCAGCAAGGGCCTGGCACTTGAGTTGGTGTGGATGGGGAGGAGGGTCAATCATGGTCTCAGGAGAAGGAGGTTCCAGTCACACTGGGGAGAGAGCTTGTGGCGTGGGAGGGTTAGGTGCAGCCATCTTGGTGAATGGAACCTGTCACCCTGTCATTTGGGGTTAAGCTTACAAGGGCGGCCCCTTGTGTTTTCTGGTGCACGCTACACCTGTGGGGGCTGCCCTGGGAGAAGGGCTGGTCTGTGCTCTGCACTCAGGCCTCTGGTGCAGTCTTTTTTTTTTTTTTTGAGACGGAGTCTCGCTCTGTCGCCCGGGCTGGAGTGCAGTGGCTAGTTCTCAGCTCACTGCAAGCTCCGCCTCCCGGGTTTACGCCATTCTCCTGCCTCAGCCTCCCGAGTAGCTGGGACTACAGGCGCCCGCCACCTCGCCCGGCTAGTTTTTTGTATTTTTTTAGTAGAGACGGGGTTTCACTGTGTTAGCCAGGATGGTCTCGATCTCTTGACCTCGTGATCCGCCCGTCTCGGCCTCCCAAAGTGCTGGGATTACAGGCTTGAGCCACTGGGCCCGGCCTCTGGTGCAGTCTTTATGCTGAGTGGCTGCTGCTGCTTCTGCTCCCTGAAGACCCTGGTGGACGCCTGGGTCTGTGGCCTGTTGTCCTCTGGACCTTGTTTCTAGAATGCTGTTTGCGCTTCCTTTGCTTTTTTTGTTGCCTGGAATACCCTTGGCCTGCTCCCTATCGTTTTCCTGCTTCCACTTTGACAAAACAGAGGACTTTGTCTTTCCTGGGAGTGAACTCAGAGGGAAGCATGTGGAGTGTTCTCAGTGAGTGAAATAGGGTCCCTGGGAACCCGCTTTGAGAGTAGACTTGCACCTGGACACCAGGCAGGGGCAGCGGGAGGAAGAAGATCCATGAAGTCCGTATTCCGCGTTAAGTTCCAGGAGCTTGGAGTCACCTGGAAATGAACTTGGGGATCCCAGGCTGCTCAGAGCCTCCCTGTCGGTGGCCCTTTCTGTCGTTCCCAGCCGCTTCCTGCTTGGCCCTCCTCTGCCTTAGCTCTCCTGTTAAATGGCAAGTCAGATAAGGGCCAGATCCTCCTCAGACCCTGCAGACCGCCTCTCCGCGGGCTCGGTGTGGATCTGGAGCCTGCGGGGCTGTTGTCAACTCGCCTTCCGGACTGGGGCCTCGTTTGATGTGGTCGCCTGCCCTCCCCTTGTTAGGCTCCTGGTTGCAGGAGTAGAAAGCCAGCCCCTGACTGAGGCAGGAACTGTTGCCCAGAGAGCCTGTCTTCGACCCCTACCCAGAGGGTCCTAGAGAGGACCCGCGCGTGATTGCAGAGGTCACTTAGGATGCTTTCACTGTGGCGTCACACCGTGTGTGGCTGTGCAGAGTGGTTGTGGGCCGGTGGCCACCTGCTGTGTCCTGAAAGAGGTGAGGCCATCTTGGTCGGACCCGGACCAACCCCAGCAGGAGGCGTGAATTGCCCCTGCAGCTGCCATGCGCTCTGTGCCACTTGCTTCCAGTCCCTGTGGCCCCTTCCCACTGGGGGCCCTGCTGGCTCTTCCTTCCCTCTGCCTTCTGTGTGCCCTCTGCCAGCACCGAGCTCAGCTTCCTGAAGTCGGACGGGTGGTGTCAGTCTCCACAGCTTCCTGAAGTCGGACGGGTGGCGTCAGTCTCCACAGCTTCCTGAAGTCGGACGGGTGGCGTCAGTCTCCACAGCTTCCTGAAGTCGGACGGGTGGCGTCACTCTCCACAGCTTCCTGAAGTCGGACGGGTGGCGTCACTCTCCACAGCTTCCTGAAGTCGGATGGGTGGCGTCACTCTCCACAGCTTCCTGAAGTCGGACGGGTGGCGTCACTCTCCACTTCTCCTTGGTCCTTGCCGGCCTTGTTGCCAGAGTCACTCCAGGCCCAGTGACTGCCCCAGCTCCCTTCTGTGGCTTTGCTGGACAGTTGACCCTTGACCCTCACGGTTTGAACTGCACGGGTCACTGATATGTGGATTTCCTTCCACCTGTGCCACCCGAGACAGCAGGACCAACCCCTCCTCTTCCTCCTCAGCCTGCTGAGCGTGAAGATGAGGAGGACGAAGACGTTTGGGATGGTCCACTTCCACTTGGTGAATAGGGAATATACTTTCTCTTCCTGACAATTTTGTTCATAACTTTTTCTGTAGTTTCCTTTTTTTGTGAGAATACAGTACATAATACAACATGCGAAATACGTGGTTATCAACTGTTGGTGTTACCAGTAATGCTCCCGACCAACAGGAGGCTATTAATCAAGTTTTGGGGGGTCAGAAGTTATGCAGGGGTTTTCACCCGTGTGGAGGGTTGGCACCTGTAACCCCCGCATTGTTCAAGGGTCAGTGGTGCTCCCCTTTGTGCTCCCCAGTGTGACGGGCGGGAAAGGGTTTGCCAGCCGCCGGCCTGAGCTCCACTTTGTAACTGCACCACGTAACTCGCTGTGTGAGCTTGGGTAACGGACTCTCTCTCTTTGAGCTTGGTTCCTTGTTTTTCTTACGAAGGCAATGATTATACCACCTCTGAGGACCCGTGAAGAAACATTGAAATTCTTACTACACGAGTTTTTAAACTTCGTTAAATATTTTAATCTACTCTTTTTGGCAACAGCTTTACTGAGGTGTAATTCGTTCACCATACAGTTCACCATTTTAATGTGTCCAGTTCCGTGGTTGTTCGTGTATTCATCGAGTGGTGCAGCCACCATCACAGTCAATTTTAGAACATTTTCATCACCCCAAAAGGAACCCCACACCCCTTAGTGGTCACTCCCCAAACCCCACATCGACCCCCAGCCCCTTTCCACCAGGAATCCATTTTCTGTCTCCACGGATTTGCCTGTTCTAGACATTTGGGATAAAATGAGTCATACGATACATGGCCTTTCGTGTCTGGCTGTTTTCAGGAGCAGGAGTCTTTTGAGATATGTCCACGTGGTAGTCTGTCAGTGCGTCCTTCCTGTGCCCGATTGCTAGACCTTTGTTTTGTTTTTGTCAGCTGATGGATATTAGGACCCTGACCTGGGCCGCATGGTTAAATACTAGTTAACTTTTGGAGGAGTTGCTGGACTGTTTTGCAAAGTGGCTGCATTATTTTAACATTCTCACCAGCTGGCACAGGAGAGTTCCAGCTTGTCCACATTCTTGCCAACACTTGTTATTATCTGTCTTTTTGAGCGCAGTTATTCTCTGATGAGGAAGTGGTCTCAGTGTGGATTTTGCGTGCTTTTCCCTGATTTACTTTGAGCATCTTTTCCTGTGCTTATTGGCCATTTGTGTGCTCTCTTTGGAGAAATGTCTGTTCAGATCCTTTGCCCATTTTTCAATGGGATTATCTTCTCCTCGTTGAGTTGTAAAAGCTTTGTATATATTCTGAGAACAAGTTCCTTATCGGATAGATGATTTTGCAGGTATTTTCTCCTACTCCCTGAGTCGTCCTTTCACTTTCTTGGTAGCGTCCTTTGAAGCACAGAAGTTTTTAATTTTGGTGAAGTTTATCCGTTTTTGTTTGTTTGTTTTTGGTCACTTGTGATTTTGGTGTCGTATCTAAGAAACCATTGCCAAATCCAGGGTCACAATTTTTTCCCCCTACATTTGTAGATTCAATCAAAAGGTTGCAAATATTTATCCATATATTTTCTCCTAAAAGTTGTATGGTTTTAGCTCTTATATTTAAGACCTTTGATCCATTTTGAGGTAATTTTTGCATATGGTGTGAGATGGGGTCCAACTTCTTTCTTTTGCACGTGGATATTCAACTGTCCCAGCACCATTTGTTAAAGACTGTTCATTCCCCATGGAAGTGTTTGATGCCCTTGTTGAAATCCAGTTGACTGTGAATGTGTGAGTGTGTTTCTGGATTCTCAGTTCCAGTTCTTTGATCTTTGTGCTGTCCTTATGGCAGTACCACACTGTTTTTGCTGTGGCTTTGTGGTGAATTTTGCAATCGGGAAGTATTGTGTCAAGATTGTTTGGGCTGTTTTGGGTACCTTGAGCTTCCATTTGCTTTTTGGAGTCGGCTTGTGGGTTTCTACAAAGAAGCCAACTAGGGTTCTGATAGAGATGGTGTTGAATGTGTCAGTCAGTGGGGGTGTTGCCGTCTTAATGTTGTCTTCCCAGCCATGAACGTGGGATGCCTTTTCATTCCCTTAGATCTTCCTTCTAACACTGCTTTGCTCACTCAGAGTACTCTACACATTTCACACTTCTCTTGATGCTATTGTAAATGGCATTGTTCTTTTTGTATTTGTTGCTTTTATATAGAAATAAAATGGATTTGTATGTACTGATTTTGTGTACTACATCCTTGCTGAACTCACTTTAGTTTGAAGAGTTTTTTTTTTTTTTTTTTTTTTTTTTTTTTTGAGACGGAGTCTCGCTCTGTCGCCCGGGCTGGAGTACAGTGGCCGGATCTCAGCTCACTGCAAGCTCCGCCTCCTGGGTTTACGCCATTCTCCTGCCTCAGCCTCCCGAGTAGTTGGGACTACAGGCGCCCACCACTTCGCCCGGCTAGTTTTTTTTTGTATTTTTTAGTAGAGATGGGGTTTCACCGTGTTAGCCAAGATGGTCTCGATCTCCTGACCTGGTGATCCGCCCGTCTCGGCCTCCCAAAGTGCTGGGATTACAGGCTTGAGCCACCTGCGCCCGGCCTGAAGAGTTTTTTAGATCATGTGACCAGCACCAGCACAGAGATAGTTTTACTTCTTCCTTGCCAATCTTTTTTTTTTTTTTTTTTGACACTGAGTCTTGCTGTGTCACCAGGCTGGAGTGCAGTGCCACGATTTTGGCTCACTGCAACCTCTGCCTCCTGGGTTCAAGTGATCCTCCTGCCTCAGCCTCCCGAGTAACTGTGATTACAGGCGCTTGCCACTGCACCCAGCTAATTTTTATATTTTTAGTAGAGACAGGGTTTCAGCTTGTTGGCCAGGATGATCTCCATCTGTTGACCTCGTGATCTGCCTACCTCGGCCTCCCAAAGTGCTGGGATTATAGGCGTGAGCCACCTCGCCCAGGCTTTTTCTTCTTTTTTTGAGATGGAGTCTTGCTCTGTTGCCCAGGCTGGCATCATCTCGGCTCACTGCAACCTCTGCCTCCCTGGTTCAAGCAATTCTCCTGCCTCAGCCTCCTGAGTAGCTGGAATTAGAGACACATGGCACAATGCCTGGCTAATTTTTTTTTGTTTTTGGTAGAGACAGGGTTTCACCATGTTGGCCAGGCTGGTCTTGAACTCCTGACCTCAAGTGATCTGCCCGCCTGGGCCTCCCAAAGTGCTGGGATGACAGGCGTGAGCCAGCGTGCCTGGCTTCCTTACCAATCTTGATTCTTTTTATTTGATGTTCTTACGCTGACTGCCCCCTCCGGCACTCTGTTTAGTGCGAGAGGTGAGAGTACACGTTTCGCTCGTGGTGTGAAGGAGAAAGCAGCCTGTGACCGTTGAGGGCGGTGGTAAGTGTGGGCTTGTCCGAGACGCCCTTTGTCAGGTTGAGAAGCTCCCTTGTCTGTTGGGCGTTTTTCATTATGAAGTGTGTGGGGTTTTGTTGGATTGGGTATGTTCAGATGATCCTGTGCTTTGGTCTTTATTTTATTGACATGATGTTATTAATTAACTGACTTGTGGATGTGAAATCGACCTCGCCTCCCTGCGATGAATCTTACTTGGTCACGGCTTGCAAGCCTCTTTAGATGTGGTAGGGCTCAGTTTGCTAGTATGTTGTTGAGAGTTTCTGTGTTTATGTACATGAGAGAGATCGTGGCTTCTTGTGGTGGCTCACACCTGTCATCCCAGCACTTTGGGAGGCCGAAGCGGGTGGATCACGAGGTCAGGAGTTTGAGACCAGCCTGGGCAACATGGTGAAACCCCGTCTGTAGTAAAAATACAGAAACTAGCCGGGCGAGGTGGCGGGCACCTGTAGTCCCAGCTACTCGGGAGGCTGAGACAGGAGAATCACCTGAACCCGGGAGGCGGAGGTTGCAGTGAGCTGAGATGGTGCCACAGCATTCCAGCCTGGGGGACAGAGCAAGGCTCTGTCTCAAAGAGAAAAAAAAGAAAGATATTGAACATTGTGATAGTGGTAACTTATAATGGTTTTGTTTGCCTTTTTATAAAAAAAATTGAGGTGATTGACAAACTATAAAGTATACCCATTTTAAAGTTTATAATTCATTGATTTTTAGTGTATTCATGGCCCTGCAGCCATCCCCTCTATCTGATTCTGAAACATTCCGTCATCCCCAGAAGAAGCCCCGTCCCCGTTGGCAGAGTCACGCTCCCGCTGGCTCTCTCCCTGTCCTTTCTGTCCGTGGATCGGCCTGTTCTGGATGTTTTGTATCAATGGACCCTCCGCTGTGGCCGCTGGTGTCTGGCTTCCCTCCAGTGCATGCTGTTCTTGAGCTTCGTCCAGGTTGCAGCATGGGTCAGGACCGTAGGCCTGTGTGAGGGCAGTTTTCAGTGTCACATGATGCGTGTCCTGCCCTGGGCGAGAACGCCTCCACCCCGTGCGTGGTCCTTGGTGGGAGACGGGACGAGTGGCGGCCACACGCGTGTGCTGCCCTTAGTGCCCCCCAGCCCTCAGAGGCGAAAACAAAGCCGCTTCCCTGGGTCACCGGGGACTGGGCTCTGACCAGCGCTTGCTCTTGGCTGCCGCACTGTGATGTCCAGCAGCAGGTTTTGGGCCAGCCGAGCTAACCCTGCCTCTCTTCCTTCGCAGGCCTCCTCGCTGGGGAGGCAGAGTCCTCGCGTGGTCTCCTGCCTCGAGCACAGCCTGTGCCCTGGGGAGCCTGGCTTGCAGACAACAGCAGGTACCTTCCTTCCTCCTCCCCCTGCTCAGTCCGCCGAGGCATTTGTGGCTGTGAGAGACAGAATACCTGCTGGGTCTGGCTGAACTGTGGACCAGCACACTGGCGTCCAGAGTCCAGGGTGTCCCAGCTCCCACCCGTTCAGATGGAGCTGTGGGGCAGAGTGGTCAGGACTCCATCTTCCTGTTCTTTAGCAGGGGCAGGGAGCCCAGGCAGCACCCCCAGCAGAGGTCCCAGGCACACAGCTGCACCAAGCTGAGGGCTGCTTCATCTTGCCAGGGTGTTGGGAAGGGGTGGCTTGCTGAGGGAGCCGGGGCTGAGAAGGTGGAGGGTGGCGAGACAGGCAGCACCCCGGGTTCCTTGCACTGTCCTGTGCTGCTGCTTGCCCAGTGGGCATCAAGGTCCCATGCCCGCCTCCTGGCCACCTGTGTTGGGCCCGTGGGGAGGAGTTGGCGCTGTAGGGCAGGGGTCTCTGTGACTGTTCTTTCTTGCCCTGGCTGGGCTCCTTCTGCGGGCCGGATGTAGGGCTGCATCTCTTTCCGGTATCAAACTGGTCTCCACCCCAGTCCTCGAAGAAGGCAGCGCCGTCCCCGTTTTCCCTCACATGGCTCCTCCAAGGACGCGGTGGCCACTGAGGGTCCGGGCGCACCCAGGCAGCTCCAGGTCATTCCCTCACTCCAGCGAGGTGCCTGCCGCCCAGGGTCCTGTGTGCCCCGCAGCGGCATGTTCTGTGCATGGACTGTGTGTGGTGCACACCTGTGTGCCCAGCCATGCAGGCTGTGTGGCTGCCCTAGAGGCCTCCTGCCCTGGGCTCCCAGGCCCTCAGGCTCCCAGCCTTGGGCTACACTGCTCCTTGTCTGGATTGATTGAGCCCCAGCCTGTTCCTTTGTTTGCTTAAAAGTTTGCCTAGTTGGAGACTAACCTTGCTGAGGAACGGTGACACACCCCTGTTGTTCTGGGCAAACCCTGGGTCTGACGACAGCGGCCGTCTGTTGGGCCGTGTACCTCGCATGTCTGCTTTATGTGGCCCTGCAGATGGAGCATAAGGGACTGGCGTTGTCGAGGCCCCATTGGTGCTGTCCCTGCATGCTCCTTGATGCTGTACTGAGCTATGCAGGTGAGGGCTCAGCATCACCCTGCGTGAGGAGTCATGGAGCCCGATGTGAACCCAGCTCCACTGAGTCCTGCTGCTCCTTCCACCCTAATGAGACAGATGTTGGTCTCTTTCTAGTCCACTTGCTCCCCAAACCCTCGCAGGCTTCTCTGTTCAGGAAGACAAGCAGTCTCTCAGAAAGAGACCCCCCCGCCCCCCCAAAAAAAATCCTTGGAATCTGTGTGCAGCTCACCAGCCGTGCTCCTGTGTGCGTCCGTCGTGGGGTGTCCTGTTGGGTCCCCTCACGGGAGGCTGATCCTGGCAGCGTGCAGAGGGCCTCATCCCTCGGGCTTCTCCTACCCCAGGTGTCCGTAGTCTCGGCAGGATGGTCGGGACAGGTGAGGCAAAGTTCTCACCTGGGCTGCTGTCTTCTCCCCAGTGGTGTCCATGGGCTCTGGAGACCATCAGTTCAACCTCGCAGAGATCCTGTCACAGAACTACAGTGTTCAGGGAGAGTGCGAGGAGGCCTCGAGGTGCCCAGAGAAGCCCAAGGAGGAGCTGGAGAAGGACTTCATCTCCCAGGTACTTGGCCAAGGTGATCCCGCCCCTGTGTTGGGTGGAGCCCTCCGGGGTAAGCCTCACAGTTTTTGTGCAGCTTAGATTCCACATTGGTAAGTGCTAAATTGTACGTCTTTTTGCAAAGTGCCAGATGCTGTCCTAGGAGCTGAAATTCAGTGGAGACCAGGTCCTTCATGGGGCTGTCTGAGCGGTACAGTGGTGAGGGATTAAGCCAACTGCTCTCAAATCTTCTGGTCTCAGAACCCACTTTGTACTCTTAAAAATTATTGGGAGTTTCGGGCTGGGCGCAGTGGCTCACGCCTGTAATCCCAGCACTTTGGGAGGCTGAGGCGGGTGGATCACGAGGGCGGGAGATCGAGACCATCCTGGCCAACGTGGTGAAACCCCGACTCTACTAAAAATACAAAGAATTAGCCAGGCATGGTTGGGGGGCATCTGTAGTCCCAGCTACTCGGGAGGCTGAGGCAGGAGAATGGGGAGGCGGAGCTTGCAGTGAGCTGAGATCTGGCCACTGCACTCCAGCCTGGGTGACAGAGTGAGACTCCATCTCAAAAAAAAACTAGGCTGAACGCAGTGGCTCACGCCTGTAATCCCAGCACTTTGGGATGCCGAGGTGGGCAGATCACAAGGTCAGGAGATTGAGACCATCCTGGCTAACATGGTGAAACCCCGTCTCTACTAAAAATACGAAAACAAAATTAGCCGGGCGTGATGGTGGGTACCTGTATTCCCAGCTACTCGGGAGGCTGAGGTGGGAGAATGGCGTGAACCCCAGGAGGCAGAGCTTACAGTGAGCTGAGATTGTGTGCCACTGCACTCCAGCCTGGGCGACACAGCAAGAGTCCGTCTCAAAAAAAAAAAAAAAAAAAAGAATACAAAATCAGCCAGGCGTGGTGGTGCATGTCTGTAGTCCTGGCTACTCAGGAGGCTGAGGCAGGAGAATCACTTGAACCTGGGAGGCGGAGGTTGCAGTGAGCCAAGATCACGCCATTGCACTCCAGCCTGAGCGACAGAGTGAGATCCTGTCTCAAAAAAAAAAAAAAAAAATTGAGAGTTTCGAGGGACTTTGTTAATGTGCTTTATCTATTGCTTTTTTATTATATGAAAAGTTAAAACTGACATATAAATTGAGTGGACGCGGTGGCTCACGCCTGTAATCCCAACACTTTGGGAGGCCGAGGTGGGCAAATCACCAGGTCAGGCGTTTGAGCCTAGCCTGGCCAACGTAGATGAAACCCTGTCTCTACTGAAAATACAAAAATTGTCGGGTGTGGTAGCTCACGCCTGTAATCCCAGCACTTTGGGTGGATCTCTTGAGCCTAGGAGTTTGAGGCCAGCCTGGGCAACATAGCAAGACCTTGTCCCAAAAACAATAAATAACAGGCCAGGTGCAGTGTCTCACGCCTGTAATCCCAGCACTTTGGGAGGCTGAGGCGGGTGGATTACCTGAGGTCAGGAGTTCGAGACCAGCGTGGCCAACGTGGTGAAACCCCCATCTCTACTAAAAATACAAAAATTAGGTGGCTGTGGTGGCGGGCGCCTGTAATCCCAGCTACTCAAGGGGCTGAGGCAGGAGAATTGCTTGAACCCGGGAGGCAGAGGTGGCAGTGAGCCGAGATCGGGCCATTGCACTTCCAGCCTGGGGGACAGAGCAAGACTCTGTCAAAAAAAAAAAAAAATTGACATGTAAAAATACTTAGTAACTCATTTTAAAATGACATGAATAAATCAGTTACATGTTAATATAAATATTTTTATGAAAATGAAAAAATACTGTACCAAAAGAAAAAAATTAGTGAGAAGAATTAATTTTTAGTTTTCCAGATGTCTTTGAATGGAGAAGCCAATGTAAAAATCCAACTTCTGTCCTTTTTTTATGAGTTGGGGTCTTGCTGTGTTTCACAGGATGGAGTGTAGTTGGCGCGATCTTGGCTCACTGCATCCTCCGCCTCCTGGGCTCAAGCGATTCTCCTGCCTCAGCCTCCCGAGTGGCTGGGACCACAGGTGTGCGCCACCATGCTCGGCAAATTTTTGTATTTTTAGTAGAGACGGGGTTTCACCATGTTGGCCAGGCTGGTCCCAAACTCTTGACCTCATGATCCGCCCACCTCGGCCTCCCAAAGTGCTGAATTACAGACGTGAACCACCGCACCCGGCCAAGCTTCTGTCTTTAAAAAACTTATTTTTTTGAGACAGGATCTCACTCTGTTGCCTAGGTTGGAGTGCAGTGGTGCAATCATAGTTTACGGCAGCCTCGAACTCCTGGGCTCAAGGGATCCTCCTGCCTCAGCCTCCTGAGTAGCTGGGACTATAGTCGCATGCCACCATACCTCAACAACTTTTTTATTTTATTTTTTTTGTAGAGTTCTTGCTGTGTTGCTAGGGCTGGTCTTGAACTCTTGGCCTGAAGCAGTTTTTCTGCCTGTAGGTGTGAGCCGCTGTACCTGACCCAGTTTCTGACAGAGTCTCGCTCTGTTGCCCAGACTGGAGTACAGTGGCGCCGTCTCGGCTCACTGCAACCTCTGCCTCCTGGGTTCAAGTGATTCTCCTGCCTCAGCCTCCCGAGTAGCTGGGACTACAGGTGCCCTCCACCACGCCTGGCTAACTTGTAGTTTTAGTAGAGATGAGGTTTTACCATGTTGGCCAGGCTGGTCTCGAACTCCTGACCTCAAAGTGATCCTGCCGCCTCAGCCTCCCAAAATGCTTGGATTACAGGCAGGAGCCATGTCTGGCCAGTTTCTGTCTTTTAAGGGAGACATTAATCTGTTGTGATAGGCTGTTATGGTTGAAGTACAAATGTAGCCTCAGATCTGTTGTTGAAAAAGGTCAGAGTATTTAACAGCTTTTCAGATAATTGTGGGTATTCTTCTTTGATGCTACAGCCGAACTCATCAAGTGGGAGTTTTGTAGAGAGTAGCTGTGGAATCTGAGACCGTATCAGTGAACCTCATCGTTCAAGAGGCAGAAAAGTCCATGACCAGGGTCCGACTGAGTGGGTTCTGGTGCTGGCTCTTGCTGGCTCGCTGTGTCCTCACAGGGTGGACAGAGAACAAGAGGGAGCCCTCCGGTGTTTTTCTTAAAAGGACACTAATCCTGTTGGATCAGGGCCCCACCCTCATGGCCTCGTCAAACCTTGATTACCTCTGTAAAGGCCCTGTCTCCAAATATAGTCATGTTGGGGGGTTAAGATTGACTGTAACAGTTAATACCACCACCAGCCTTATCACAAGTTTTTTAAATATTGGAAAGTTGGCAAGTTCATGTTGTCAAACCTAAGTTTTTCAAAATCTTGAGTTTTACCTGCAGCAGTTACGGTCAGCTGTTTCCTTTGAAGTAACAGCCCCCCTGGCTTGCATGCAAGGCAGTGCCTGCCAGGTGCCTGTCTCAGCGACTGTAGTTGGCCAGCATTCTTTGAGGTCTGTCTCAGCGACTGTCGTTGGCCAGCATTCTTTGAGGTGAAACGACCAGGAACAGCCTCTTCGCCTCACCCCTCATTCCATGCATGTGGCTCCATGAAGGAACCACCTCACTTTGGTATGCAGCAGGTGCATGCTTCATGCTTCCCACACCCTCACAGCACGTGGAAACATCTGCGCAGGATGAGACCTAACAAAGTACTCACTTTGTCCAGCACCTTCTTTTATTGTTTTTTGAGATGGAGTCTTGCTCTCGTCACCCAGGCTGGAGTGCAGTGGCGTGATCTCGGCTCACTACAAACTCTGCTTCCCAGGTTCAAGTGATTCTCCTCCCTCAGCCTCCCGAGTAGCTGGGATTATGGCAACCCACCACCACGCCTGGCTAATTTTTGTATTTGTGGTAGAGACAGGGTTTCTCCATGTTGACCAGGCTGGTCTCGAACTCCTGATCTTGTGATCCACGTGCCTCGGCCTCCCAAAGTGCTGGGATGACAGACTTGAGCCACCGTGCCCGGCTGTCCATCCAGCATCTTCTGAAGTGAAGCTGGGGTGTTTGCTTTTGGTCTGTGAGGAATGTGACAGCAGTGACTTGTGAGCAGGGGGAGCACCAGCCGCGGCTTCCACAGGGCACTGGGCCCTTCCCGGCTCTCGATGCTGCACCATCAGTGCAGGCATCAATGAAGCCAAAAACGGAAATCACGGTTGAGTGTTCTTAGGAAAGGGGCTTCACCTCGGGCTACTCTGGAGAGGTCCAGGCAACCCAAGGGCCTCTGGACCACTGTGTCAGCCTTCCCGCCTGCATAAGGTCATGGGCATACAGAATCTGTTCTGTCCATGGGGTCCTGTGAGAGAACAAAAGGGGACTCGGTACAGATGTTCCACCTGGGGAAGGGCTGGGACTCGGCTGGGAAGTTTGTTTCTTTTCTTTTCTTTTTTTTTTTTTTTTTTTGAGATGGAGTCTCGCTCTGTCGCCCAGGCTGGAGTGCAGTGGCACGATCTCTGCTCACTGCAAGCTCTGCCTCCCGGGTTTACACCATTCTCCTGCCTCAGTCTCCTGAGTTACTGGGACTACAGGCGCCGCCACCACGCCCAGCTAATTTTTTGTATTTTTAGTAGAGACGGGGTTTCGCCGTGTTAGTCAGGATTGTCTTGATCTCCTCAGCTTGTGATCTGTCCGCCTCGGCCTCCCAAAGTGCTGGGATTACAGGTTTGAGCCACCGCGCCCAGCTAGGCCAGGAGATTTCTATGTGGACTTGAAGCCCCCAGGATGAGTCTGGGCAGGAGCTGGGGTGAAGGGGAGGCCAGTGCTGACATCCTGAGAGAATGAGAGGGAGTGTTCAGGAAGTTGGAAGCTGAATGTGTGACCCACAGGGGTCAGGGTAGAGTCTGAGTCGGCAGGACTAGCCTCTAGAGTAGAGGCTCACACAAGGGGGGACAGAAGGATTTGAAAGCAACGGTGGAGAGAATGACTTTGATAGTTCGTATCTCTTCCTTCCCAGGAATTACCTTATTTTGCTGCTACTTGTCATGTTGCGTTGGCTCAGAGCATCACAACAGTGTTTCTTCTTTTTTATTTTTTATTTTGAGACAGTTTCTCACTTTGCCACCCCGGCTGGAGTGCAGTGGTGTGATCTTGGCTCACTGCACCCTCCACCTTCCGAGTACAAGTGATTCTCATGCTTCAGCCTCCCAAGTAGCTGAGACTACAGGCAGGCGCCACCAAGCACAGCTAATTTTTGTATTTTTAGTAGAGACGGTTTTGCCATGTTCCCCAGGCTGGTCTCGAACTCCTGGCCTTAAGTGATCCGCCTGCCTTGGTGTCCCAAAATACTGGGATTGCAGGTGTGAGCCACTGTGTCTGGCCTATTTATGTAGTTTTCTGAGGGTTCTTTTTTTTTTTTTAAATCAGGAATAGATGTTGGATTTTACCAAATGCCTTTTCAGATACCTTTTTTCACTTTTGATATATTGGTGTGGAGTTACAACAGTAAATTGCCAGGTGTCGCACCATCCTTGTATTCCTGTAATTCACCCTGTGCAAGGAGGCATTGTGGGCAGGGTGGTGCCCTCTTCCCTGGCCGGTGACCCCTCGGCTCTGGTTCCTCTGAGGGATTGTGAAGGAGCTCTTGGATGAAAGACTGGGCCTGAGGTCTGGCTGGAGAGTGCTGCCATGCGGGGAGTTGCTGTGGGTGTGACAGAGTGGCCCTGGTTGTGGCCAACGAGGCTCAGGCAAGAGGACGGGGACAAGAACCCCAGAGCAGTCCCTCCTGATGGGGCCCTGTTCCCTTCCCCAACTCAGAGCAACGACATGCCCTTCGATGAGCTGCTCGCACTCTATGGCTACGAGGCATCAGACCCCATTTCAGACCGGGAGAGTGAGGGTGGGGACGTGGCCCCTGACCTCCCGGACATGACCCTGGACAAGGTGAGTGAGTGCCCTTCCCGGAACTGGCCCCCAGCAGAAGGTGGGGGGGCCTGGGGCTGCCTCTCTGCAGGGGGGTGTTCAGTGGGAGGAGGCACAAAGGCCCCCAGAACAAGTAGAATGTAGCTACCTGTGACCCCTCCCCCGGGCTGGAATGGCCACGGGCATGGGGCTGGACCCTAGCCTTAACCCCGGGCCACAAGTCATTCTGGCTTGGGTGGGTGGAGGGGCACATCAGGGCCTGCCCAGGACTAGTCTTTCTGCCATTCCATACCCAGAGGTCACAGGTTGAGGGTTGGGTGTTGGGAGCAGGGGAGGGCTGCATTGCAGAAGGTTAAAACCAAATGCACAGGCAGAGAAAGAGCCACGCATTCTGGGCACATGCCCCGTGGCAGCTCTCACCGTCCCCGGCTCTGGTGACTGGGGGTGGGCTCGCGCGTGTCCCCGTCCCGTCCCTGCTCCCCCGATGCTCTGCACCCTCGGCGGTACCTCCACCTCCACCTCCGTTCCTCATCTGCAGAACGGGAACAGCGGCCCCGCGGGAGCCTCAGGCACTCCCCGTGTCTTCATTGTTGTTATCGTTAGTGATATTGCGAGATTGTTAAACTTAAAATGTTCTTTACTTTTTTTTTTTTAAGGAACAAATAGCAAAGGATTTGCTTTCAGGGGAAGAAGAGGAAGAGACACAGTCATCTGCTGACGACCTCACCCCGTCTGTGACCTCCCACGAGGCCTCCGACCTCTTCCCTCACCAGAGTGGATGTAGGTGACTCTGTCCCCATCCTCCACCGCAGCCAGGCCCACTGCCAGGCAGTCGTGATGCTTGATGAAGGGTCCTTGGGCTGACACAGGCCAAGAGCTCATCACAGATGAGGGCATCTGCCTGGTGGGAAGTGTCAGTAGCCCTGGGGGTGCTTTGTTACCCCCTACGCTGGCCAGTGAGCCTGGACTTTCGGAGCGATTCGGTGTAAACAATCAGGGAACGTGTTGGTTCCCCTAGCAGATCCAGGGACAGCATCCCCAGAACCGTCCTCCCTCACAAGCCTCTGTGCTGGCTTTCCTGGGAACTGAGGGCTCGGGGCCCAGCGGTGCAGCAGCCGCCTAGAAGGGAAGGCCTCTTTCTTCAAAGGTGCATCCTGGGTCCTGGGTCCTGTGCCCATCTGTGTATCCAGTGTCTGGCCAGGGAGAGGGTCACGGCCTGGGGATCAGGTGGATGGAGAGTGGGAGTGGAGGGTCTTTGCCCAGAGGCGGGGTTGTACGGGCTGCAGGACCCTGGGGGACCTGCCTCTGTTTTCCCAAAGCTCATTTCCTGGCTGATGAAGACAAAGAGCCTGGCTCTTCTGCCTCCTCCGACACCGAGGAGGACTCTCTTCCTGCCAACAAATGTAAGAAGGTGCGTGGCTCTTCCCTGTCTCCAACCTGGCATCCCGGCCGTGGCTGTTCCGTGTCCCCAGCCTGGCATCCCAGCCGTGGCTCTGCCGTGTCCCCAGCCTGGCATGCCGGCCGTGGCTCTGCTGTCTCCCCAGCCTGGCATCCCGGCTGTAGCTCTGCCGCGTCCCCAGCCTGCCGTCCTAGCCACAGTAACCGAAGCTGGGTCCTGCTGAGCCCTCTCCCTGGGTTTGTGCCTCTTCTCAGAGGATGTGCTGCTCAACCCCCAGGTGGGCTGGTACCGGCCACAGGTGCTTTGGACTGGAGCCTGGGTCCCTGCTGCTGACCCAGAGTGATTGTCCTCCGACATCCTGTCTGGGTCTCTGCCAGGCCGGGCGTCAGGACACAGCCTCCTCACATACCCAGGCCTCTGCCTCCCACCCTCAGACCCCAGAACTGGGCATCAGCAGGTAGACTGCACAGATGGGTCTGGGGTCTGGGCAGCGGCCCCTCCACCTAAACCCGCCACAGCACGCTGCAGCCAGCCTCCCGCCTGGCTTGCATGCTCCTCAGTGTCCTGATTCCCAGGCCCTTGCTTTGCAGGAGATCATGGTGGGACCTCAGTTCCAAGCTGACCTCAGCAACCTGCACTTGAACCGGCACTGTGAGAAGAGTAAGTAGGGCCTGGGGAGAGGAGGCGAAACCCACTTCTGCCGGGGAGTGGCCTGGCTGGACGTCGGATCCTTGAACAGTCTTGTCAGGTCCCCGCCCTGCATCGCTCACTGGGGCAGCTGAGCCTGTGGCTGGAGGAGGTGGGAGGCTCTCTTGGCTGCAGTGGGCCTGTCGCTGCCTGCCCCTGCCCAGCTCGGTCCCTCTCTCAGAGTCTGCTTTCGTCACCCTGCACCGCCAGACCCTCAGCAGCCCATCCTGCCCCTGAGCCAGCCCTGCCCCGCCCTTGACTCCAGCCATCTCCCCCCAGCCAGGGCTGCTGCGTTCGATGGCTCTGTGCCAGGTTAGACAGTTCTCCAGAGAGACCTGCCGGGTGTTGCGGTACACCCCTGCCTGCTCCGCTCCTCTTCAGGGCACTGCCTTTCCTGGACTTGATCTTTGTCTCTTTCCCACTAGAGTTCAGAACCGAGCTGCTCTTGCCCCTTCAAGGCATGGGTCACGTGCCCATTGACTTGGGTCTCGTTTGTCTTGCCCTGGAGCCCTCACAGGCCCTGGGCCGGTGCTCCTAGCTCAGGAACCTTCTCCAAGGTGATTCAGTGGTTGAGACTGGCGGTGGGAAGGGATAGGCAGGTGCAGCAGGAAGTGCCGAGTCCAGGGAGACGGGGACCCTCCGTGAAGAGAAGCCATCCTCCTGGGGCTGGTGGGAGGTGCCCTGTGTGAGAAGAGGATGGAGCCAGGAAGGCGCAGCCAAGCTGCTGGGACGTCCAGAAGGCAGGGTCAGAGGGGACACATGGGACCCTTACCCAGAGTCCTTGGCCTTGGAGTCTGTCATCAGGGCCCTTTCCCCACTCTGACTCACCCCCCACCGTGAGGGTGCCCTGTTCGGAGCAGCCAGAACTTCTTCGTCCCGTGGGATGCCAGCTGGCCCCTCCCACTCGGTATAACGCCTGTGTCATGCGAGTCGTCTGCGTGATTGTGTCTTGTGTATTGCCTCCTGGTCCTTGGTTTGGGTGCCATGGTTGTGTGTGTCTTGTGTATTGCGTTGTGATGATGTCTGTCATTCGAGTCGTCTGCGTGGTTGTGTCTTGTGTAGTGCCTTGTGGTCCTTGGTTTGGGTGCTGTGGTTGTGTGTGTCGTGTGTGTGGCATCGTGGTCCTTGGTTTGGATACCACATTTACCCACGCTTTCTGCCGTGGGCTGCGGTCGTCGTTGATTCAGTTGTGGGCTGTGAACGCCCTCGTGTGCGTTGTTAGTGGACACAGACACTCGGTACTTGACGGACAGCGGGGAGTTGTGTGGTGGGTGTGTGCTTAGGGTCGCGCTTGTTTCTCACTGGTGATTTGTGGGAGTCGCTCCACATTCTCGGTGTTTGCCCCCGAGGGTGAATTTGCCTGAGTTTCAGCCCTCCTGGTGGATACGGACTCTTGTTCCATTGTGGCTTTAATTGGCATTTCCCGCCGGTGTCCTGGCCGTTTGGATGTTCTCTCTTTCTCTGCTCAAAGCTTTCCCCCGTTTTGGTGTCTTTCTCTTTTGGATTTGTAGTCGTTCACAGGTTCTGGAAGCCAGTCTTGCGGGGCACTGCTCCTGTGTTCTCCGGCTTGGGGCTTGCCCATTGACTCTCAGTGATGTCTTTAATTTTAATATCGTTCAACTTACCAATCTTTATTTGAATAATAATGTGTGTTCTATTTAAGGAGTGTTTGCTTATCCTCAGGCTCTTGACAATATTCTTCCATGTTTCCTTCTAGAAGATTTATTGTTTTTCCTTTCACATTTAAAGCTGTAATCCAACTTAGTTTAAATTTTGGTGCATGGTGGCCGGGCAGGTGGCTCACACGTGTAATTCCAGCACTTTGGGAGGCCAGGGCAGGAAGATTACTTGAGGTCAGCAGATTGAGACCAGCCTGGCCAACGTGGTGAAACCCTGTCTCTACTGAAAATACAAAAATTAGCCGGGCGTGGTGGCAGGCGCCTGTAATCCCATTGGGAGACGGAGGTAGGAGAATTTCTTGAACTGCGAGGCAGTGGTTACAGTGAACTGAGATTGCACCACTGCACTCCAGCCTGGGCCACAGAGCGAGACTGTCTCAAAAAAATAAAAAGTAAATAAATTTTGGCGTGTGGCATGAGGTGGTGTGAAGTATGGGTTAGGGTTAGGTATTTTTTTCCATGTGGCTGTGCAGTTGATCTAGCACCGTATATTGAAAAGACCATGGCTGGGCACGGGGCCTCACGCCTGTAATCCCAGCACTTTCGGAGGCTGAGGCATGTGGATCACCCGAGGTCAGGAGTTCGAAACCAGCCTGGCCAACATGGCAAAACCTTGTCTCTACTAAAAATACAAAAATTAGCTGGGAGTGGTGATGCACACCTGTAATCCCAGCTACTTAGGAAGCTGAGACAGGAGAATCGCTTGAACCTGGGAGGCGGAGGTTGCGGTGAACTGAGGTCACACCACTGAACTCCTGCTGGAGCGACAGAGCAAGACTCCGTCTCAAAAATAAAAACAACAAAAGTCCATTCTCTCCCCCACTGAGTTGCAGTGATGCGTTTGTGATAAATCAGGTGCCTGTAAGGTGTTTCTTATCTCACCCCGAGTCGTCGCCATCGTCTCGGTTATTACAGGTTACAAGGAAGTCCAAGGTGGTGCAGGTCTTCCAACTTTGTAAGTTTTCATTGCATATCTACATCAGTTACTTATTTATTTATTTTTTTGAGGCAGAGTATCGCTCTTGTTGCCCCAGCTGGAATGCAATGGTGTGATCTGAGCTCACTGCAACCTGTCTCCCAGGTTTAAGCGATTCTCCTGCCTCAGTCTCCTGAGTAGCTGGTATTACAGGCATGCACCACCACACTCGTCTAATTTTGTATTTTTAGTAGAGACGGGGTTTCTCCATGTTGGTCAGGCTGGTCTCAAACTCCTGACCTCAGGTGATCCTCCTGCCTCGGCCTCCCAAAGTGCTGGGATTACAGGCATGAGCCACCGCGCCCGGCCACATATCTGTAAGTTATAAGATTAAAACTTACTTTTTTGGCAACCGACAAGTGTTAATCTTTTTTTTTTTTTTGAGGTGGAGTCTTGCTCGGTTGCCCAGGCTGGAGTGCAGTGGTGCAATCTCAGCTCACTGCAACCTGTGCCTCCTGGGCTCAAGCAGTTCTCCTGCCTCAGCCTCCCGAGTAACTGGAATTACAGGTGCCAGCCACCACGCCTGGCTAATTTTTGTATTTTTAGCAGAGATGGGGTTTCACCATGTTAGCCAAGCTGGTCTCAAACTCCCGAGCTCAGGTGACGCACCCACCTCGGCCTCCCAAAGTGCTGGGATTACAGGCGTGAGCCACCATGCCTGGCCCATACCTTGATTTTCAAACGTTAAATTAACTGCACGGTGGAATAAACGCGCTGCCTGGCCATGAAGTGTTCTCTCTTGTGTTTGTGGATCACGTGCACTCAGTCCTCATTATTTGTCGATTCTGTACTGGGGAATTGCCAACTTGCTAAAATGTATTTGAAACCTCAAAACTCGCAACACCTTCATGGTCAGGTGCCGGCAGATGTGTGTAGAGTGGCAGCGAAGGTGAGTTACCTGCGTGCATTTCCAGCCGAGGTGGGACGAGGTGCTGCTCTGTCTTGTCTCTCAGCTCTTTTACCGTGAGCAAGCGCCTTTCCTGCTGTGTGCTTAATGCCATTTTCCACATCGCTGTGCTTTCTGTGGGCGAATTTACGGTTTAACATGGCACCTAAATGTGGTGCCGACGTTCTGTCTGGTGTTCCTAAGTGGAAGAAGGCTATGATGTGCCTTTCAGAGAAAATTCGAGGAACTCCACTCAGGCGTGAGCTCTGCTACTGCTGGCCGTGGATTCAGCGTGAGTGAATCCGTCAGGTAGATTCAGTGAGACGGTGGTCCCCATCCTTGTTTGGCACCAGGGACTGGTTTCGTGGAAGACAGTTTTTCCGCGGATGGTGGAGTAGGGGGCGTGGTTTCAGGAGGAAGCCATTCCAGTTCAGATCATGAGGCATTAGATTCTCATAAGGAGTGTGCAGCCTGCATCCCTGGCATGTGCAGTTCTCAGTGGGATTTGCGCTCCTATGAGGATCTAATGCCACCACTGATCGGACAGGAGGTGGAGGTCAGGCAGTGATGCTGGCTCTCCCGCCGCTCACCTCCCGCTCGCCCGCCGCTCACCTGCTTGCCTGCTGCTCGCCTCCTGCTGTACGGCCAGTTCCTACCAGGCTGTGGACCAGTAGTGGTCTGTGGTCTGGGGGTTGGGAACCCCTGCAATAACACAGTTTTTAAAATTTAAATGTTATTTATGTATCTTTTTTTAATTTAAATTTTATTTATCTATTTTTAAAATTTAATTTATTTATTTATCTATTTATTTTTTAGACAGAGTCTTGCTCTGTCACCCAGGCTGGAGTGCCTTGGTGCGATCTTGGCTCACTGCAGCCTCTGTTCCCAGGCTCAAGTGATTCTCGTGCTGCAGTCTCCTGAGTAGCTGGGGCGACAGATTTGCGCCACCACACACCAGACAAGTTTGTGTATGTGTATTGTGTAGAGACCAGGTTTCATCTTGTTGCCCAGGCTGGTCTCAGACTCCTGGCCCCAAGTGATTTTTCCGCCTCGGCCCCCCGGAGTGCTGGGGTTACTCTCATGAGCCACTGCACCCAGCCTGCACTAGGCACCTTCGAGTGGACGTCGGAAACGAGTTTATGTATTGACTGGTGGATGAAAATGCTGTATTTCCCTGGGGCAGTGATGACATGCTCGCCGTGAGCACCTGGATTAACGGAAATCAGCACATAGGTATTGAATGCCTTCCTTCCTCAGTGTGATGTGCTTACATTTATGATTTTTGCATGTATGTTCATGGAGGTACTGGTCTGTCCTTTTATTTTTATTTGTCCATGTCTGGTTTTGGTACCAGAGTTATGCTGCTTTCATGAATGTGTTTGGAAGTGTGCCTTTTTCCTAACCTCTGGAGGAATTATTCTTTAAGACGTAAGAGGCTGGGAGTGGTGGCCCACGCCTGTAATCCCAGCACTTTGGGAGGCTGAGGCGGGTGGATCACGAGGTCAGGAGTTCGAGACCACCCTGACCAACATGGTGAAACCCTCTCTCTACTAAAAATACAAAAATTAGCTGAGCATGTAAAAATTTTGTAAAAATACAAAAATTAGTGCGCACCTGTAATCCCAGCTACTCAGGAGGCTGAGGCAGGAGAATCACTTGAACCTGGGAGGCGGAGGTTGCAGTGAGCCGAGATCACGCCATTGCACTCCAGCCTGGGCGACAGAGCGAGATTCCATCTCAGAAAAAAACAAAAACAAAAAAAGAGTTTTATCAATTGTATTACTCTTTACAAAGAACTAACTTTAGCCTTGTTCATGTCTCTCTATTGCTGGATTTCTGGTTTTTACTTTTTTTGTGTGACAGGGTCTCATTCTGTTGCCCAGGCTGGAGTGCAGTGGTGCAATTTTGACTCACAGGAAACTCCGCCTCCCGGATTCAAGAGATTCTCCTGCCACAGCTTCCTGAGTAGCTGGGATTACAGGCACCTGCCACTGCGCCTGGCTAATGTTTGTATTTTTAGTAGAGATGGGGTTTCACTATGTTGGCCAGCCTGGTCTCGAACTCCAGACCTCAGGTGATCCACCTGCCTCGGCCTCCCAAAGTGCTGGGATTACAGGCATGAGCCACTGCGCCAGGCTCTTTTACTGATTTTTAATTGAATTGCACTGTGGTCAGAAAACATACTCTGTGATTTCAGTTCTTTGAAATTGATTACACCTTGCTTTGTGACCAGTATTTGATCTATCTTGGAAAATGCTTTACGTGTCTGGAAGGAACGTGCGTTGTGCAGTTGTTGGGTGCAGTTTTCCGCGTATTTCCCATGGATCCATTGGGTAATTGTTCACATCATCTGTATTCTCACTTAGTTTTTTTGGCTGCTTGTTCTATTTGCAGAAAGATTGTTAGTGACCTCTGGTTGTGGATCGTCTGTTTCCCCTTTTTAATTCTGTCCATTTCTACTTCACTTTGCAGCTTTGTTATTAGGCGCATACACACATGAAGATTGCTTTGTCTTCGTGTTGAATTGTGTCTTTTATGATTGTGACATGTCTGTAGTGATACTTCTTACTGAAAATAAGTGCTTTATCTGCCTTCAGTGTGGCCACGGCAGCTTTTTGTTGGTTTAGTGTTTGTGTGGTTTTTCCCATTTGTTTTACCATTCTAGATTCCTATATTTGAAGTGTATTTTCTGTAAATGGCACATGTTTAGATCTTGTTTTTTGAGGCGGAGTCTCGAGTGCAGTGGCGTAATCTCCACTCACTGCAGCCGCCACCTCCCTGGTTCAAGCAATTCTTCCACCTCAGCCTCCCAAGTAGCTGCGGTTACAGGCGCCCGCCACCATGCCCAGCTAATTTTTGTATTTTTAGTAGAGACGGGGTTTCACCATGTTGGCCAGGCTGGTCTCAATTTCTAGACCTCAAGTGACCTGCCCACCTCGGTCCCAATGTGCTGGGATTACAGGCGTGAGCCACTGCACCTGGCCTGTTCTTTGTTTTTTAACTTTTTTATATCTTCTTTTGGATTAAATAGCTTTATTTTGTCCTCCTGTTTCAGCTTATAAGTTTTAGTTTTAGTGCTTATCCTAGAGGTTACAATATGAATTATTGACTTATCACAGTCTACTTTTTTTTTGAGGTGGAGTCTTGCTTTGTCGCCCAGGCTGGAGTGTAGTGGTGTGATCTCGACTCACTGCAACCTCCGCCTCCTGGGCTCAAGCGATTCTCCTGCCTCAGCCTCCCGAGTATCTGAGACTACAGGCATGTGCCACCATCCCCAGCTAATTTTTGTATTTTTAGTAGAGATGAGGTTTCACTGTGTTGGCCATGCTGATCTTGAACTCCTGACCTCCAGTGACCTCAGCCTCCCAAAGTGCTGACATTACAGGCATGAGCCACCACACTGGGCCTCATAGCTTTAAATAAGTACGTTCCATTTCCTCTACAATGCACGAAACAGTTTAACTCAGTTTACCTGTCCCCTGACTTTTGTGCTATTATTAATTCTACGTATCGGCTGGGTGCGGTGGCTCACGCCTGGAATCCAACACTTTGGGAGGCCGAGGTGGGCAGACTGCCTGAGGTCAGGAGTTTGAGACCAGCCTGGCCAACATGGTGAAACCCCGTCTCTACTGAAAATACAAAAATTAGCCGGGCGAGGTGGCGGCGCCTGTAGTCCCAGCTACTCAGGAGGCTGAGGCAGGAGAATGGCGTGAACCCGGGAGACGGAGGTTGCAGTGAGCTGAGATCCGGCCACTGCACTCCAGCCTGGGCAAGAGCGAGACTCCATCTCCAAAAACAAAAAAAAAAATCTACATATCACAAGATTATAACATTGTTGTTTTAAACAGTGAACATTCTTTGTATTTATCCACGTATTTCCTCCAACTTCCATTTGGGATCGTTTCCTTCAGCCCAAAGAACTTCCTTTGTAATAGCTCTTGTGCTCTTTCTGCATTTTTTTGTCTGAAAAGTGGATTTTTGCTTTCGTTCTTTAAAGAATATTTTCACGGGCATATTTTTCTAGGTTTGCAGGGTTTTTTTCTTTCAACACTTGAACAGTTTCATTCCATTGCTTTTTGGCTGTCGTCTTTCTGGTAAGAAGTCAGAGGACGGTCTTCCTGTTTCCTTTGAAATCATCTGCCCTTTTTCTCTCCTAAGATTTGTTTCCTTTCCCTTCCTTTTATTGTATTTTATTTTTTACCAGTTTGACTCTGATGTGCCTGTGCACACATCTTTGTGTGTGCTTGTGTTTATCCTGAGTTTCCTGGCTCTGTGGATTGGCATCAGTCGTGCACACATCTTTGTGTGTGCTTGTGTTTATCCTGAGTTTCCTGGCTCTGTGGATTGGCATCAGTCGTGCACACATCTTTGTGTGTGCTTGTGTTTATCCTGAGTTTCCTGGCTCTGTGGGTTGGTATCAGTCGTGCACACATCTTTGTGTGTGCTTGTATTTATCCTGAGTTTCCTGGCTCTGTGGGTTGGTATCAGTCATCAGTTTTGAAGACTTGTTGGCTATTATCTCTTCAGATTTTGTGCTGCCTCATTCTTTCCTTTTTCTGCGACTCATTTACACGTATCTTAGAGGTTGCTTAACTGTCTCATCCTAAGCTGTGTTCTTTCTCTTTAGACTTCCGTTTCGGTTTCTAAACATTCCACTGATTCTGCTTTGTGCTGTGTTGAGGCTGCTGGTGAAAAAGCGGTTCAGTGGCTCCATTCGGGTATTGTATTTTCCAGTCCTGGAAGGTCCTTGAGATTCTTTTTTTTTTTTTTTTTTTTTTGAGACGGAGTCTCGCTCTGTCGCCCAGGCTGGAGTACAGCGGCCGGATCTCAGCTCACTGTAAGCTCTGCCTCCCGGTTTTACGCCATTCTCCTGCCTCAGCCTCCCGAGTCGCTGGGACTACAGGCGCCCGCCACCTCGCCCAGCTAGTTTTTTGTATTTTTTAGTAGAGACGGGGTTTCACCGTGTTAGCCAGGATGGTCTCGATCTCCTGACCTCGTGATCCGCCCGTCTCGGCCTCCCAAAGTGCTGGGATTACAGGCTTGAGCCACCGCGCCCGGCCGAGATTCTTTTCTATCAATTTCAAGTCTCTGCTGAGGCCCTCTGGCTTTTTGTCCATTTCCTTAATGTGGTAATCCTAGTGAGACGGAAGTCTTTGTCTGCTGACTGAGAACACCAGCTGTGTGGAGACCTGTGTTGGTGTCTCATGTTTTCTTGTTTTGTTTGTTTGAGATGGAGTCTGAGGCTCTTGTCGCCCAGGCTGGAGAGCAGTGGCATGATCTTGGCTCACTGTAACCTCCGCCTCCCAGGTTCAAGCAGTTCTCCTGCCTCAGCCTCCTGAGTAACTAATTTACAGGCACCCACCGCCACGCCCGGCTCATTTTTGTATTTTTAGTAGAGATGGGGTTTCGTCATGTTTGCCAGGCTGGTCTCCAACTCCTGACCTCAGGTGATCGCCCGCCTCAGCCTCCCAGAGTGCTGGGATTACAGGTGTGAGCCACTGCGCCCAGCCTTGTTTTCTTGTTTTATTCTGAGACAGGTGCTTGCTCTGTTGTCGAGGCTGGAGTGCAGTGGCGCAATCATGGCTCATTGCAGCCTCGACCTCCTGGGCTCAATCTCACCTTAGCCTCATCCCACCTTAGCTGGGAATACAGACGTGCCACCATGCCTGGCTACTTTAGACATTTTTTGTAAAGATGGAGTGTGCTGGTCTCAAACTGGCCTCAACCGATCCTCCCACTTCAGCCTTCCAAAGTGCTGGGATCAGGCCTGAGTCCTCACATCCAGTGAAGGTTTTTCTCCCATGTTTCACCCTTCACGTGAGGGTGGGTGATGATAGACCATGAGAGATGGTCTGCTCTTCTCTGGGAGACCACCTCGGTCCAAGCAGGGCTCAGGTGTTGCCTATGGAGACGGAGAAGGGTGGCTGTGGTGTCTGCCCGTTGTCCTCATGGGGGCCGTGGGGACCAGCAGAGGCCCCCACTTGGTGGGGCACAGCAGCCACCTGGAGCTAGTTTCGGCGTCAGCTCCCGGCCGTGGAGACTCTCCCGTGGGGAGCTGTTTTCCCCAGTGCGTTTTTCACTTTTCTTCCTGTGCGCTGATTTTGTCTGGTTTTTATTTGTTGGTTGGCTTTGCTTGGGTTTCTGTGCCTCTTTCCTGGAGAATCGAGAGGTGCTGGCACTTGAGCCTTGCCAGACCTGGCCCTGAGCTCTCCCTGCTTTGTCCCCAGTCACATCCCTCCCCACAGCTGGAGGCCACGTCCCTCCCTGTGCTGAAAGCCGATTGCCTCTGAGGTTGTGGACTTTTCCTCCCTCCATGGGCACATCCGCCACCGGCACCAGCTCCTGGGGCAGGACGTCTCCCCAGCGGTGATGCAGCTTCTGGCCACGGCTCTTCAGGTCCCGGGCTTAGAGCGCAGCAGTCTGTGGGGGCCGCCGCTTGTCCGTGGGACCCAGGTCTCAGCGGCCTTCATCCAGCGTCGGGCCTCCTGCGGCTCCCTCAGGCCTCCGCGTTTCCGTGGCTGTTGTAGCTGTGCAGCCTGAAGCCAGCCTCGCCTCCCTGGGCTCACTGCCCACAGCCGCGTCTGCAGAGTCCTGCTCGGGGTTCCCCTGCCCCGATCGGGGCGCCCGCGGCTTCCTCTGAGCCCTCGGCTGGGTCGGGCGCCCCCTGCTGGCCGCTCACGGCTCCCGCCCGCGCTCGTGGGACCCGGGCCTGTGTCCGGCGCCCGGAGCCTGCCCTGGACCCACTGGGTGGTCGGATCCAGCACAGCAGCACCGAGCCCAGGAGGAGCACAGCGATGGCGGCCCGGGGCTTGGGAAGGGGAGGGCCGGGACAGTGCCTCTTCCCTGTCACAGGGGCTGAGCTGGCGGCTCCGCGTGTCCTGGCGTGTGTGGGTGCACATTGGGTTCCTGCAACGTGACCTTTGCCCTCTGCTTGTGCAGTCTACGAGAATGAAGACCAGCTGCTCTGGGACCCCAGCGTCCTCCCCGAGAGGGAGGTGGAGGAGTTCCTGTACAGGGCGGTGAAGCGGCGTTGGCAGGAGATGGCCGGACCTCAGCTCCCGGAGGGAGAAGCCGTGAAAGACAGTGAGCAGGTGGGGGCTGCCGTGCCGGGGACAGAGGGGCTGAGGGCTGCAGCGGCGTGGGCCAGAGCTCACACCCCAGTGCCTCCAGGGGCCAGGCAGGGCAGACGGGAGGGCAGGGGTCAGATGTGCGGAGGCCTGGGCACTGGAACAGCTACTCAGGTTGGGAGGGGACCAATTAAAACCACATATCAGGGAGGAGGTGTGGACGCCTCCGGGTATCTCTGCGGGGGATGTAGACACCCCGATGTCACTCCCTGGATAGAGGTGTAGGTGGCCCTGACAATGCTCAGGAGGGTGGTGTGGACGGCCCTTGCTGCCACTGCCTGGATGGTACAGACAGTTCTTGCTGTTGGCTCCTGGGCTGCGCTCATGGGAGGAACCACCACATCCTCTCCCCAGGCGCTGTACGAGTTGGTGAAATGCAACTTCAATGTGGAGGAGGCCCTGCGAAGGCTGCGGTTCAACGTGAAGGTGATCCGAGGTGAGCAGCGGGCCTGGGCCTTCTTCCGCGGCGGCCCCACCCTGGGCGCTGCTGACCAGTCTCCCCGGCCGTTTTTGCAGATGGGCTCTGTGCTTGGAGTGAAGAGGAGTGCAGGAACTTTGAGCACGGCTTCCGTGTGCACGGAAAGAACTTTCACCTGATCCAGGCCAACAAGGTGCGGGCTCCGTGGCCCTCCTCCTGCCAGGCTCCACCAGGGGGCTTCTTGATCTGGGGAGGGGCTCAGGGTCAGCGGGCATACAGCACACGGCCGACTGGGGGCCTCGTGTCCCGTGTCCTGTGTCCCGTGTCCCGTGTCCCGTGCCGCCTCCTCGCCGCACGCCCATTGCTATCTTCTGTAGTTTCCTCCTGTCCCCGCAAGAACAAGGCTCTGGTGTTGGGAAAGAATGTGCCAAAAGCTGAACTCAGTAGTTTCTGCCTCACGTTCCACCCCGGGGCCCTGGGCACCTCATCTTCATGTCTATGTCCTCTGAGCAGAGCCTGCTGTCTCAGTGTCCAGCACTGACCCCACAGCAGAACCCCTGACACCTGGGGACCAGGGGTCTCCTGTTCCCTCCTCCAGGGACCCAGGTCCTTCTGCCACCCGGGACAAACCCTCACGGCAGGCAGGTGCTGCCGAGTGCCGGGGTCTTCTGCCCCCCTTAGACCTTCCCCACATCCTCTGGGTCTCTGCATGTCTGCAGCAGTGCCCTCTGCCCCGTGGCTTCTTGAGTGATAACTTGCAAGCCAGACTCTTGGCAGTCAGACATCTGTGGCTGAAAACCTTCCCGTGGCTCTGAGCAGTGGCTTCTCCACCTCTGTCCACGCCCCGGTTGGGCACTGAGCCCGTTGAGGGCCAGTGGGCTGTGGCCTTCTCGCTGCTGAGCCTTGCTTCTGCCTTGTGTCCTGGGGCCGTGCTCCATTTGGGGCCGATGTCTTCCACTGAAGGGCTGGAGTGAGGAGGTGCCTGCCTGGGGCTGGTGGTGTGGCCCAGGACGTTGCTCGAGTGACTGCGCGGTGCCGTGCACAGGAGCCGTGGACTGTCCTTGTCAGACTCCAGCACCACGTGGTGTTTTGATTGGAGACAGCTAGGGGAGGTGTGGCCGGAGTGTGGTGCTCCCGGGCTACACTCAGAGCCCGTCAGTTTCTGGAGCTCCGGGCCGTGTTTCTGGAGCTCTGGGCGCTGCAGGCTTGTGCCTCTTCCTCCTGGGGCGGGGGCTCTGTCCAGGAGTCTGTGGACCCTGGGTTGTCACTCCCACTGCCACCCCGGGCCTGTGAGAAGCAGGCACATGAGGTGGATGTGACCAGCCTGGGGCTCATGGTCTGGGATAGGGTGGGCGAGCAGTAGACAGGGCCTGGAGGGTCCGTTTGTGTGGCTGATGCTACGGACGGGAAAGAGGGGTCTCAAGCCAGGAGCTGGGGCTTCTGAGGGGGCTTGAAACAGGAGGCAGTGCCATGGTGCTCCAAGCCCCCATTCCCTGTGGTGGGCATAGCCTGTGGGCCTGAGTAGGGTCATGGGTCAGGGCGTCTTGCATTATCTGAGAGTGGTGGGTGCTGTGCCCCTTGTGTGCTGTCCCAGAGTCCCAGGAGTCGTCCTGGGATGGTGGGGCAGGGGCAGGGGCTGGGCAGCTGGGGACAGAGATGGCGCCTGACCCCTCCCCACAGGTGCGCACACGGTCCGTGGGTGAGTGTGTTGAGTACTACTACCTGTGGAAGAAGTCGGAGCGCTACGACTACTTCGCCCAGCAGACACGGCTGGGCCGGAGGAAGTACGTCCCGTCCGGAACCACGTGCGTGCAGCGCTCCCCAGCAGTAACGATGGGCGGCCACCCCGCCGGGGGTGGGCACATGGGCGCCTGGGCAGCACCTCCTGGGTGGGGCCTCCATCCTCTCTGCTGCCCCTCATGGTGCCCTCTCCCCACAGGGACGCAGACCAGGACCTGGATGGCAGTGACCCCGATGGCCCTGGCCGTCCGCGCCCGGAGCAGGACACCCTGACTGGGATGCGCACAGGTGAGGCGTGGGGAGTGTCTCCTGCCCTGGGGGCGACCGTGGGTCTGGAGCCCGTGAGTGAGGCCAGGTGGAGCCTCTCCTCGCTGGTGCCCTGTGCTGGGCCAGCCGTCACCAGGAGTGGGCGTCTGGGTGGTGGAGGGCCAGCCAGGTCATGTGGATGCCACTCTGCGCACCTCGCTGGGAGAAGGGAGGGCAGGGATTGCGCTTACCCTCTGGGCTTGCTGGAGGGGTGCCTGTGGCCCCACCCCTGGGGCGCCCCGCATGCTGAGGCTGGGGTACATACAGGCCTTAGTCTCCTGGGAGGGCCTGCCTGCCTGCCCCAGGGTGGGGACTTAGCCCCAGCCACCAGGACACTCAGGAGGGGCAGGGTGTCCGGAGCCGTCGCCAGCATCTTGCACCTGAGGCCGTGACGGACACCAGGGCCTCGGGTGGGTTTTCCCGCGGTGTCTGATGCCATCACAGGAGGGTCCTTTGCTTCTGGCTCTGCGTTGAGATGGTTGAGGCCAGGAGGGTCGCCCCGTTGCCAGCATCTGGTGGTTTCCGTGGCTGGGTTGCTCACGGGTGTCCACCTGTGCTGCTTCCTGGAACTGTGGTGAGGCCCTGAGCACTGCGTGTGGGAACAGAACTTCCCCAGACCCTGTGTTGACCCTCGCAGTGCCCAGGCCTTGCTTACACCCTTGTCTCTTGTACTCTGCTCTGGTTTTGAGGATGTGGGTTGTGACCCACTCAGTTGGTTTTATGATCTTCTAAAGCTGCGGTCTTTAACCTTGGGGGCTCACAGATTTCCGAGTAACTGGTTTCTTCTGTATTTGTGCGGAGGCTTTTTTGGGGAGGGATCCACAGGCTTTGCTGGACCCAGCAGGGTTGGCAGGAGCTGGCACGGGAGTGGCATGGCTGCAGCCTGGTGCCTGTGGGCGGCCCCACCCTCTGTTGCGTTCTCTTTCACAGATCCGCTGAGCGTGGACGGCACGGCCGGTGGTCTCGGTGAGCCTGGAGTGGCCTCTGATGGCCTCCTGTCCTCGGAGCCAGGGCCCTGTTCCTTCCAGCAGCTGGACGAGCCCCCGGCCGGACCCCTGTCCCGTCAGCCTCCAGCCCTGGCTGACCCAGCCTCGTACCCGCCAGCTGTCATCGCTCCGGAGGCAGACGCCAGTCCGAGGCTGGCTGTGGACTTCGCCCTGCCCGAGGAGCTGCCTCTCATC
This sequence comes from Rhinopithecus roxellana, assembly GCF_007565055.1. Lineage (NCBI taxonomy): Eukaryota > Metazoa > Chordata > Mammalia > Primates > Cercopithecidae > Rhinopithecus > Rhinopithecus roxellana. The sequence continues at coordinate 12,291,570 of NC_044556.1, forward strand.
TCCAGCCGTGTGGACCTGAGTGGGGACCCGGAGGGGACTGTGGCCCCTGCACAGGTGGCTTTGTCGGTCACCGAGTTTGGACTCATTGGCATTGGGGACGTGAACCCCTTCCTGGCCGCCCACCCCACGTGCCCGGCCCCCGGGCTACACTCGGAGCCCCTGTCACAGTGAGTGCCACCCCATGCCCGGAGCTTCCCCAACACTCGAGTGCGGTCCCCCCAGCCCTCAGGCTGCGCTGAGGAGAGTGGGAGGCATTCGCCCCAAGGACGGTGCGGCGCCACGAGCGGCACCCGGCGTTTCTTGAGGGTTATTCTTGACTTGTATGTATTTTCTGACTGGAGAATACATTTGTGTGGTCCACATTCTCCACAAATGGGGGCAGGTGCCAGGCTCTCCCACCCCTGCTTCAGCCACCAGCCCCCCCCAGCACCCGGGCCCTGCTGCCGTATTTTGTCGGGGAGGTGAGGCTGGGAGTCTCGAGTCCAGCGCTCAGCACTGGGCTGTGCAGGCACGTGGGGCCGCACTGACACTGCGTCTCTCTCGGTCTCTTCCCTGCAGCTGCAACGTGATGACCTGCTGACTCCTGGCCGCGGGCGGCGTATGCGGCCCAGACTGGACTTAGCACTGCCGCTGGGCCCGCCTCTGTCAGTCTTCCTGACCCCTTCCCCTGCCCCGGGCCTTGGGGTGGCACCTCCTCTGCTTCTGAACACGTCAGGACTGGTGTGAGGTGGCTGGGCCGTGTGCCCTTGCCCCGTCCATGCAGACTGGACGCAGAGCCACACACAACGCCGTCAGCGCCCGGCACTGCCACCCGGGTCCAGGCTGCTGCCTGCACATGGGATCCGTCAGGCAGCTGTGGACAGAAAAGACCCGGCCTTTGGGACGCAGGGCAGAGCCGGCCACCTAGTCCCTTCCAGCCAGCAGAGGCGAGGGAAGGTGTCACTGCCCCTGCGGGGAGACGGGCAGGACGCCCCGCCCCGCACCAGCAGCCTCCGCCGGGGCGCCCTCCGCTCCCTGCTTGGCTCTGTCTCTCCACACCTGGCAGGGCCGTGGGCTGCCCCAGCCCTGGGGGTCGTGGGCAGCTGCTACTCAGTGCCAACCCCGTGGGGCACAGAGCCATATACCTCGCTGTCCGGCCCCCACCCCGGCCTCCCCTTCCCACCCCATTGTCTCCACTTCAGGAAAAGCCGCACTTTACACCCCCACCTGCCTCTTCCCCCCGTCCCTGCTTCCCGATCCTGAGCGGTTGGGGTGGGGGCCCCTCAGCAACCCCAGGCGTGGGTTTGAGGAGACAGGTGACTTACACCCCCTTTGCTGTCCTCCCCTGGTACCAAGGCAGGGAGCCTCGAGAGGAGCTGGCCCTGCCGGCCATGCAGGGGCCAGACTCCAGCCTGTTTCCCCAGCGCTGCAGGCCTTCCTTCTGTGGGAAGCTTCCCAGCAAGATGGCTTGGAGTCCTGGTCCCTCTTCCCCGGCCCCTTGTCCGTTTCTGTTTCTGTTTACACGTTGGAGTGGGGTCCTCCGTGGGCCGCGGCGCGCCCTGCCCCGGGCGTCGTCCAGCCTCTTGTGCTCGAGCCCCTTTCCGAGTTGGACTCGACCATCCCTCACCCCACCAAGGACCACACTGTGAAGTGATAACTGCCTTGAACCCCCCCTTGCTGTTTTATTTATTAAACTTGATTTGAAGCCTGGGGTGCCTTGTGGTGGGTTGGGTGGGGGCTGGGGGCGCCCGGGGTGCCTTGTGGTGGGTTGGGTGGGGGCTGGGGGCGCCCGGGGTGCCTTGTGGTGGGTTGGGTGGGGGCTGGGGGCGACAGGTGTCTGTGTCATCTCACTTGGAGGCCTGCATGTCTGTTGGAGGATCTGGGATAAATCGTGAGCAACAGAGGCGAGGGGGTGCAGTGGGGGCATGACGTGGTGGGCTACGTGTTGTCCACGTCAATGAGGGAACTGTGGCCATGAGGACGGGGTGAGAGGAGGGCCCACGTCTGGGGACAGGTGGTCGGCGCTGCCTCCTAGAAGTGACAGTTAAGCTGGAACCTGAAGGAGAATGGGCCTGCTTTGCTGGAAGTTTGCAGAGTCCTGGCAGGCGTGACAGCCGATGCAGAGGACAGAGGCCTGGGTCTATAGGAGAAGCTGAGGGCACAGAGGCCAGGGGCTGGGCGGGGTGGGGACAGTAGGTCATGAGGCTGAGATTTGTTCTTGGTGGAAGCCGCTTGAGGTCTGCGTTGTGTTTTTTCTTTTTAATTTTATTTTATTTTATTTTATTTATTTATTTATTTTTTGAGACGGAGTCTCACTCTGTCACCCAGGCTGGAGTGCAGTGGCCGGATCTCAGCTCACTGCAAGCTCCGCCTCCCGGGTTTACGCCATTCTCCTGCCTCAGCCTCCCGAGCAGCTGGGACTACAGGCGCCGCCACCTCGCCCGGCTAGTTTTTTTTTTGTATTTGTTAGTGGAGACAGGGTTTCGCCGTGTTAGCCAGGATGGTCTCGATCTCCTGACCTCGTGATCCGCCCGTCTCGGCCTCCCAAAGTGCTGTTTTTTTTCAGACGGAGTCTTACACTCGCCAGGCTGGAGTGCAGTGGTGCCATCTTGGCTCACTGCAACCTCCGCCTCCCGAGTTCAAGTGATGCTCCTGCCTCAGCCACCCGAGTGGCTGGGACTACAGGCACCTGCCACCACGCCCGGCTACTTTTTGTATTTTTTGTGGAGACAGGGTTTCCCCATGTTGGCCAGCATGGTCTCAATCTCTTGACCTCGTGATCCGCCTGCCTCAGCCTCCCAAAGTGCTGGGATTACAGGCGTGAGCCACCGCGCCCAGCCAAGGTCTGCATTGTTAATAGCGCCCTGCAGGGGCCGTGCAGGCTGGCTGGGTTGCATATTGTCCACATCAATGAGGAAAATATGGGCATGCCTGGTGATGGGATGTGAGGAGGGCCATCCCCCAGCTGGGAGGTGACTGGCTTGGCCTGAGGGACTGTAGGTGAGGGAAGATGGACCAGGAACACTTGCACGATGGGTGTGAGAGAGTCAGGGGTCTTGCTAGTGAGCCAGTGCCAGGAGCTGTGAGAACCAGGGCCAGCCCCTGGGCAGCCTGGGCGTTTGGGGATGTGTGGAGCAGTTTTCGTGGGAGCGCCGCAGCCTGCTGACGTTTTCTTCAGACGTGCAAGGTGTTCTGTCTTCCGGCTTGCCCTGCCTCCAGCAGGAAATCTTCCGTCCTCTCGGTTTCTTCCTCCAACTGCTTTGAAGACTTCACTACCACTGGATTTGAGCCGTTGGATGAGGACGTGCTTTGGTGTCCTGAGCGGTCTGACGAGGACACGTTTTATGTACACGTACAGTGTGTAACAGCCTCTGAGACTGGCTTCTTTCATAGTCATTGAAGGCTTCGCCATGTGTTTTCATTTCTGTTTAGCGCTGAGTGAAACTCCATGCTGGGCGTGGGCTGCAGCTCGGCTATCTGCATACCATTATTGAAGGACGTCTTAGTAGCGTCCGTGCTTTGGCAGTTACGCATCCAGCTGCCCTTGTGCAGGTTTTTGTTTTGACACCACTTTTCAGCCCATTTGGGTGAATAAAGAAGCCCGACTGCCGGACCGTGTGATAAGAGCATGTTTAGTGAGAACCTGCCCAGCTGTCCTCCTGTGGCCCAGCCGTTTCACACCCACCAGCAACGAGTGAGCGCTCCCGAGGCCCACGTCCTCGCCCGTGTTCGGGGGTGTCAGGAGTTTCCGTTTGGCCGTTTGAATCGGTGTGTAGCGGGATCTTGTTTTCCGTAGCCTTTGAAGATATGTGTAGTTCTGTACCTTTCTGGTGCTCGTAAGTTCTTCATTCCAACTCCATGCTGCCAAGAGGGATAATTGTCTTTGAGTCTGAAGTGCCGTATTTAACTTGTGTTGTCTTGTAGATCCTCTGCGGTGACATCGCTTAGGCTTAGCTCTTACATGGATCAAAAGGCCCTAATTCCTCCTCCTTTTCTGAAGTGCATTTTTACAGGATATAGAATTCTGAGTGGACTGTGTTTTTCTGTGGGCATGTTGTCCTCTTCATGCCTGCTTTCTGTTGTTTCTGATGAGGAATTTTCTCATTCTTCTGTTTTCCTTAATATGAAATCTCTTACCTCTGACTATATAAATGGTTTTCTTTTATTTTTGGACTTTGGCCGTTTGTGATGTACCTGGGTCTGGTTTTCTAAACTGAGCTACTTTGACCTGAGGGTGGGTGCATTTTAACAGATTTTGAAGTCTTGATTGTTATTTCTGCATGTATTTGGTTTTTTTCTTTCTTAGAGTTCCATTTCTGGAAGAGTATTTCTCAAATTTTTTCTGATGTCCCACTCTCTGTCTTTTGGGTCTCTGGTACACGTGCCACGTCCTGGGTGTTGTCCCACAGGTCTCTCCAGTCACTGGTGTTACGGCCGTGGGTGACCCACAGGTCCCTCCAGTCATGTGTCACGGCCATGGGTGTCCCACAGGTCTCTCCAGTCACTGGTGTTACGGCCATGGTGTCCCACAGGTCTCTCCAGTCATGTGCCATGGCCATGGCTGTTGTCCCACAGGTCTCTCCAGTCACTGGTGTCATGGCCGTGGGTGTCCCACAGGTCTCTTCGGTCATGTGTCACGGCCGTGAGTGTCCCACAGGTCTCTCCAGTCATGTATCACGGCCATGGGTGTTGTCCCACAGGTCTCTCTAGTCATGTGGCCACAAATGTTGTCTAGCAGGTCTCTCCAGTCGTGTGTTACTGCCCTGGGTTTTGTCCCACAGGCCTCTCCAGTCACTCAGGTTACAACCCTGGGCGTTGCCTCACAGCAATCTCTTTGTTCTATTTTTTTCTTTCTCTGTGCTTCTGTTTGAATAATTTCTTTTTTTTTTTTTATTTTTTGGAGACGGAGTTTTTGTTGCCCAGGCTGGAGTGCAGTGGCATGATGTCGGCTCACTGCAACCTCCGCCTCCTGGGTGCAAGCGATTCTCCTGCCTCCTGGGTGCATGCGAGTCTCCTGCTTCAGCCTTCCCAGTAGCTGGGATTACAAGTGTGTGCCACTACGCCCGGCTAATTTTTGTTGTATTTTGAGTAGACACGGGGTTTCACCATGTTGCCAATCTGGTCTCGAACTCCTGACCTTGTGATCCGCCCACCTTGGCCACTCACAGTGCTGGGATGACAGGTGTGAGCCAGTGCTGGCCTCTGAATAATTTCTGTCGACACGTCCCTGTCTTTGACATTACTAATTCTCTTTTCTGATATTCCAGATTGCTGAAATTGTTAATTCCCATGTTGTATATTTTAATAGTTGTTCTTAGGTATTTTTAATGTTTCTGCTGAAATTCTCCATTTTCACTTTCCCCCATCTTTTCTTCTGCAATCTGCAACCTTTTCATAACGGTTACTTGAAATCATTGTCATTCTGTTCCTTTGGTTTTTTTTTTTTTTGCGACAGAGTCTCGCTCTGTCACCCACTCTGGTTGCAGCGGCGCGATCTCGGCTCACTGCAAAGTCTGCCTCCCGGGTTCACATGATCCTCCTGCCTCAGCCTCCCGAGTAGCTGGGACTATAGGCACCTGCCACCAATTTTTGTATTTTTAGTAGAGACGGGGTTTCACCATGTTGGCTAGGCTGATCTCGAACTCTTGACCTCAGGTGATCCACCTGCCTCAACCCCCGCAAAGTGCTGGGATTACAGGTGTGAGCCACTGAGCCCAGCCCTTTTTTTTTTGAGATGGAGTCTTGCTCTGTTGCCCAGGTTGGAATGCAGTGGCATGATCTCGGTTCAGTGCAACCCCTGTCTCCTGAGTTTGAGCGATTCTCCTGCCTCAGCCTCTGGAGTGGCTGGGACTACAGGCGCCCGCCACCACGCTTGGCTAATTTTTGTATTCTTAGTAGAGATGGGCTTTCACCATGTTGGCCAGGGTGGTCTCAAACTCTTGACCTCAGGTGATCCGCCCACCTCAGCCTCCCAAAGCGGTGGGATGACAGGTGTGAGCCACGGCGCCTGACCCAGAAGTTACACCCTTAAGACCCAGTCCAGGGCCTTCAGAAGCAGGAACCAGGAGTCATCATCCACATGATGATATTTCGGTGCTTCTATTTCTCTGCTGCCCAAACTGACCTTATTCTCAGGGGCAGTACCCTTTGTGGTGACTGAGATGGAACCAGAAGCTCCAGGCACACAACCTTGCATCTGTGATTCCTGTGGGAAGCCTGTGTCTTGCCCAACAGTTCCAATAAAACTGGGTAAAATTTGTTCCTGGGTGTCAACGCCCATAACTGAACCAGGAACTGCCGAGCAGGAAGGGTGTCCTGGTCGGCCAGGCCTGGGTCCCTTGTTCCCCTTTGGTAGCAGGACAGGCCCCATGGAGGAACAAACAGTAAGAGGGAGGAGGACGTGGGCAGGCCGGGCGCAGACACCCAGAGGCACGAGCCTCCCATTCGTGTGGGGTGAGCACAAAGGTCAGGAGGGCAGTGTAGGAACAACTTCCGTCTTAGGCCAAGGAATCTGAAACTGGGGAGGCAGTGGGGAGCCGTAGTGGTGTTTTTAGCTGAAGTAGCGTCGGGAGATTCGATGTGATTGGAATGGCTGAGATAGGTTGGAGCTGGGAGAGACCATGGGGTGCTGTGTGTTGACTGACAGCGTTCTTCCTTGTCCATGGGGTCTTGCGTTTCTGAGGTGCACTAGATGTGGGTAAGGCAGTAAGGAGCAGAGGGGATACGGTTTTGCCCCAGGAAGGCCTTGCCCCCACCCTGTCAGCAGCTGGGCGGGGGCGGGGTGGTGGAATCTTGCCCTTCCTGCAGCCCAGACCCAGGCATGAGGACCTGGAGGGCCCGCTCTGCCTTGGGGCTCTTGCGGATTCGTCCCACACCAGGCTCCTAGGATTAATGAGGCCTCCACCGGACTTGGCCTTGTCTAACCTCTGGAGAGCTCGTACCTCTCTAGAACAAACGTATTGGCCTCAGCTTTTCGGTGGCCGTCAAGAAGTTATTTGTGTTAGTTTATTTAATGCTTTCCTTTTACAGTGAAGTGAACGTCTTTGGTGACCTCCTGCCTGCTAACCAAGTATGGAAATCTGTTCTGGACAGAGTCTGTGGCCTTAGCCAGGGGCCTGCCTGGAGATCGGCTCTCCTGAGACAATTTCTGTGGGGGTGGAGGTGGCGGAGGGAGAGTTGCTCAGAGCGGATGGTCCCAGAGTGGCACTGTCTGGGCCCCTGCTGACCTGACCCAGCTGTCTCTCTCTCCATGGTGGTCCTTGTTTCCTCGGTTTGTAGCTGCTGAGTAGGATGGCCAGAGAAAATGCAGGATGCCCAGTTAGCGTCGAATTACAGATAAACGAGTGTGTGAGCGTGTCCCTTGCAGGATTTGGGGCACATGCTGAAGACCAGTTTGTTGCTCTTCTCTTCTGGGATTCAGATATAACTGGGTGTCCTGTTTGTTACACAGATACCAGGACTCAGCTGGGGGTCCCTGGCGTTGATTGGCTCCAGTCCTGGGCTGTTCTCGGGGATGCTGAGACCCTGGCGTGGAGCGCCGCCTCCGCGTGTCCCGCAGAGGGCACCCGTGCCCCCTGAAGGCGGCGCGGAGCCCGGCCCCGGCCCCTGGTCCTGTGGCTTGAGGTCGGGGAGGGAGGGGTGGTGGTCGCCGCAGGACAAACGTTTCCACTCACCCAGAGCCACGCCCCACAGCCTGTGCAGGGAGAGTCGAAAACACGGCCCCTGGTGAGCACTTGGGAAGTGAACCGTCCCCGCCCTGGTGGGCTGTCAGCAGCCACATCAAGAGAGAGACAGGACAGTGGTGGCCTCGCCAGAGGCGTTACGCGTTCCCTGGAGTCCCTGCACCACCACCGTCCTTGCTCTTCCTTGAGTCGGAACCAAGTCCTTGAGGTCTGTGGGTGCTCAGCAGCTTTGCAGACTAGTCGAGGTCTTCCAGCTGACTCTCGTTGCCTTCACCGGCTCCTGGTTTGGGGGGCAAGGATAGAAGCTACTACGCATCAGAAGGTTTGTGAATGGGGATTTAATCGAGTGTTTCACAGGGTGGCCCCTGCCGTCTCCGCCCCTCGTTTTGTACAAGAAGCAGGCGGAAACCGACCCTCCCTTCGAGAACGCGCTGTTGCTTGTGTGTCTCTCCTTGCTGTGACCCAGTGAGAGCTCCCTGCAGTCGTCATGTCCCTGGTTGACCTCAGGCTCCGGGCACTGAAGTCTTTCAGCGCCCCAGTAAGCACGGCCTGCGCACCCGCTGTGTGCCAGCTCCCGCTTTCCTGGAGCTTGGGGGAGACAGGGACAGTGAACAAACGTACAGACTGAGATGGTGGGAGGGCTGTGCGGTCCGGGTTGTCTTCACGAGGGGCTCTGGCAAGGCGGCTGCATCCCGGGTTGTCTGCACGGGGGGCTCTGGCAGGGCGGCTGCATCCTGGGTGGTCTGCAGGAGGGGCTCTGGAGGCTGCATCCCGGGTTGTCTGCACGGGGGGCTCTGGCAGGGCGGCTGCGTCCCGGACTGTCTGCACAAGAGGCTCTGGCGGCTGCGTCCCGCGTTGTCTGCACGAGGGGCTCTGGCATCTGCATCCAGGACTCCTGCTGTGTGGTTTTCTTAGCTGTGACCCAGTCAAGACTTCCTCACAGAGCACAGCAGACTCGCGGTGCTGAAACTCGGAGGGTTACCCTGTCCCTGACTGGAAGGTGACACTCAATTAAGAGGCGCTCCAGGGATTGCAGAGTCTGAGTGGGATTCTGAATTCATGGGTTCTGGACTCTGAATTCGAAGGCAGCAGTTTCCAGCCCTTTTAAATCTTGACCCCAGGAAGAAGGACCTTTTACATCTTAACCCGGCAGACACATGGCACCTACTGGCACTGCATTTTGTTGAGTTCACCCTCAAATGATGTTTCCTAATGTTTGGCCCCGGGTCAAGCATTTCACAAACTGTTTAATCTTCTCTACAATCCCAGGTGATAGCTCCTCTCTCGCCCCCTTTATGCAGACAGACAGAGGGATACTTAGTTGTCTTTCCACACCATCCACCCCTCAGCCTTTGCTGTCCACTGCCTGCACGTCAAACCCACTGACGGGCACCCGTTCGACTCCAAGAGCCCCAGGGCCTGAAACCTGGGAGACAACTCCTGTTCCGACCTTGGGCAAGTAATTTACCTCTCAAGTCCCAGAGAAGTACAGAAAGCAACGGCAGGTGTAGTGGCTGGCTGCACTTAGGTGGCACCTACTGTGTGCCAGGCCCCCTTCTGCCCACTTCACAGGTGTCTCAGTCTCCACAGAGTCCATTTGGAAACAGCCTGGAGCTATCCAGGTTGCAGTGAGGCACCAAGGTGGCAGAGCCAGTGCTGGGCAAGAGGTGGGAGCTGCAGCTGCTGAACCCGCGAGCTTGCTTGCCTGGGGGTGGCGACCTGGCCGCCAGGGGTGGCCTTGTCTCTAGGGGACCCAGCTTGGGGCCTTGTACCACCACCCGCTTCCAGCTCTGCCATCTGCAGATGAAGGAGAAAGCCACTGAGGCCTGGCCTCCAGGTCAGGCTCTGTCCCTGCTGGGAGCTGCACTGGCCTCAGGTTCTTCCTGTAAGGGAGGACCGGGCAGCTGGGGACAGCAGCAGATCCAGCTCTGACAAGAAGTTCCTTGAAGTGTGGTGGATGGCAGTCAGCATATGTAGGAGACGACCCCAATCCTGACCCTAATGCTAATTCTTGCTTCCCCCACCAGATTTTAATCCTTATCCTGCCCAGGGATTTTAAGGGCTGACCCAAATCCCGACCCAAGGGGAAGGATGGAAGGGGGAACAGCCTCCAGCCTCACCTCCGCCCTCTATCCTCCCAGGTCGACCCCACCCCTCTCCTGGATCTCTTCCTCCTCCTGGCTTGGCCCAATCTCACAGCCCCCACTGTCTTCCCCCCTCCCACTTTGGCAAGCCCCTCCACATGACCTCCCTGCTCCCCAGCACACAGTAGGTGCTCAGTAAAGAACCCTGCCTTTCCTTGACTCCAGTAGACGTTGCACCCTCTCCATCTTAGCAGAAAAGGTGGGTGGGCTGTCAAGACTACACTGACAGCAGTGGTCATTTGCAGACAAGTTGAAGTGTGGGGAAAGCGCAGTAGTGATGCTGAAGCCTACATTTATGTAGCATTTATGCCGGGCATGGTAACCCTCATGACCCTCATTCCGACAGGAGCTAGAGCCCCTGCCTCACCGTGAGTGCAGCAGGGGAACCTGAAGCCCCCTGCCACAGGCCAGCTTGCACCGTCTTCCCATCCAGCACCACACTGGGTGCCTTTGCTGTCTCCCAAGAGCCCCTTACCCACGGAGTCCCTCACGACGCCCCCTGCCCCACGTGCAGGTGTCTGACCCTCCAGGACCCAGGAAGCAGGGTCGAGGAGCTCCCAGGTGAAGTCCATTGTTGAGGTGCACGCTGTTCTGGTGTTGCTGGGGCAGGGGGCTGATGGTGGTGCTGAGCAGGTTTTAGAGGAGGTTCAGGGTGGCGGCGGATCCTGGGGCCCAGCAGCCTGGTTTCTGATCCCAGCCCTGCCACTTCCCAGTACGTGACGGTGAGTGGCCCAGGTCAAGGCTGGACTCCGGAAACGTGGGTCTGACACTCTTGAGGCCTCCCGCGTGGTCCCAGCCGAAAGGACCCAGTGTGGGCCCCTTGGGCCTCGGTTTCCCTAGCTTGGGTGCCGTCAATCCCAGGCACCGTCAGCTCAGGGCTCCCCAGGACCCGGTGGGGGCACAGACCCCGGCGCTATTTCATGGGGTCCCTGCTCCTGGCGCCCCCGAGCTCTTCTGTGAAACGGGAGGGCAAGTGCGCCACCAGGCACGGGGCCTGGGCTCAGGTGCGCCGGGGACCCCACACCGTCGCAAGGTGGGTCCCCAGGGACTCGAGCTCCTAACGGGCCAGGGCAGGATTCTGAGTGTGAGGAGAAAAGAAACTCCTCTGATTAAGCCACGGCGCCCCTTCAACGTGCAGGTGCTTCCTGCTGTCGGAGGGTTCGAGGTGCGCAGCGCGGCTGCCACTTCCTGAGGAGGAAAGTGGGGGGACCCGTCCCGCGGCCCTGCCGGTCCCGTCGCTCGCTCCGCGTCTTCCTTCTCCACGTCCCCCCGGGGCTCCGAGGCCCGACCCGCGGGAACCTCCCGCCTCTGACGGCCTCACACCCCGGGTCAGGGCCGGGACTCCAGGCGGACGCACGAGGGCCCCGTGGCGCCTGCACGCTCGCCCCACCCGCTCCTTTCGGCGCCGCGGGCCGGCGGGGGCAGAGTCCGTGCGCTCCGGGCCGCCGCTCCCCTCCCCGCCCCTGCCCGACCCGACCCTCCCCTGCCCTCCCCGCCGCTCCCCCTCCCCGCCCTCCCCTCCCCTCCCCGCCCTCCCCTCCCCTCCCCGCCCTCCCCTCCCCTCCCCGCCCTCCCCTCCCCTCCCCGCCCTCCCCTCCCCTCCCCGCCCTCCCCTCCCCTCCCCGCCCTCCCCTCCCCTCCGCGCGGGGCGGGCGCCGCGCCCACGTGACCCCGCGGCAGGGCCGGGACGCGACGGGACGCGCTGGGACCGGCGTCGGGGGTCGCGGGGACCATGCAGCGGAGGTGGGTCTTCGTGCTGCTCGACGTGCTGTGCTTACTGGTCGGTAAGAGCCGCGGGGACCCGGGTGTGGGGGGGACCCTCCCGGGACGGACACGCCCCCGGCTCCGCGCAAGTTTGCAGGGGAACGGGGAGGCTGCACGCCCTGGTCCCTCCGAGGACCCTGCAGGCGGGGAGCGCGCGCGAGGACCAGACCTCCCTCCGCGCCCCCCACTGCGCGCGCCCTCCCAGGCCCCGGGGTCCCCGCGTCCCAGGCCCGGGGGGATGGGGGTCGCGAAAGGCCCGAGGAGCCGGGGCCAGCATCCCCCGCCCCCGCAGCAGGAAGTCGCTGCGGAGAGACCGAGCGCGCCTCCCCCGCGCCCCGCCGGGCCTGGGCGGTGATTCACGCGGGCGGCGGCCCCGGCGGCCCGGGAGGTGGGCGCGGCCGCGGGTTACCCCGGCAGGACGTCCGCGCCTCCGCCCCTGGGGTGGGCGCTCCCGGTGCGCGCGGAGAGGGCTGACCCTCGGCCCTGGCACCCAGTGCGTCGGTGGGATTCGAACCGCTGCATGTGCAGGGAGGTTCAGTCGCCCTCCTGGCTCAGGCGGGGGAGACACTTGGAGATGAAGTCTGGGTCCCAGGCTTCGGGTGAACGGGGTTGGGGGGTGCCGGGAGAACCAAACCTGTCCGGCGGGTTTGCGGGCCAGATTGGGGGCAGGCCCCCCTCCCGCAGGGTCCCGGGAACAAAGGCCGAGTGTTTGCTCTGTGGCTGAACAGACAATGGCCCCAGAATTCTATCCCTGGGGGTGTCCTCCCCACCAATGTGTTTCCTGCTTCTCTGCCATCTCACAGCAGAGGCCAAGTCCTCTTACCTCCCGAAGGAGACCCGTTTTAGGGCGGGCCAGGTGACAGCAAGAAGTCCCTGTGGGGCGTCTGCCAGCCCTGGGTGCCATTTCCCGAGCACCTATGGTGTTATTTATTTAAACATTTAGGTGGCACTTTCTGTATGCCAGGCACTAAGCAACCTGCAAAAAACGAAAACATTTCCCTTACAACAGCCTGTGAGGGAGGTGCTGAGTCACCTGCTGGAGGTCACACAGCAGCGGGAGGCCACACAGCAGTGGGAGGTACAGCCGAGATGGGGTTGGGTGTTGCTGCTGTGTGCCAGGGGTGGTGGCCAGGCCAAGTGCACCTCCGTTCTGGAAGCTCGCGCACATCACAGTTCAGTCAACACTGAGGTTCTAGATGCTGGCGTGAGGGCAGTGTGAGGGCGGGAAGGCTCCCAGGGGGCTAAATGAAGAGAAGGTGTCTGTTCTGGGGACCCCAGGGAGAGCTTTCCAGGCAGAGGGAAGCCCCGCGTCGGTCTGAGTCTCTAGTTGGAGTTGCTGGGGCAAGGAAGTCGGAAATGGAGGCTAACCTGTGTGAGCCTCTGCCTCATGAGAGCTGTGGGTATGGGCTGGATTCCCTTCTTAGCATCTTGTAACTCTGACTTTCCAGCCCGCCGGCAACTGCAGGAGCCTCCTCCAAGGCCTCTCTCCTTCCTTACAGCAGCTCCAACCCCTCCTGCGCAGGAGCAGAAGCCAAGTTCTTACATCCCAGCTCTCTCCGCAGTCCTGCCCCAGTGCTTGCCTCTCCAACCACTGTCCCGCCTCCAGGCCCCAGCGCTGCCCATTCTTTTTTTTTTTTTTTTTTCTTGAGTCACGCTCTGTTGCCAGGCTGGAGTGCAGCGGCGCGATCTCGGCTCACTGCAACCTCCGTGTCCTGAGTTCAAACGATTCTCCTGCCTCAGCCTCCTGAGGAGCTGGGACGCCACCACGCCAAGATCATTTGTGTATTTTTAGTAGAGATGGGGTTTCACCGTGTTGGCCAGAATGGTCTTGATCTCTTGACCTCGTGATCCGCCCGCCTCAGCCTCCCACCATGCTGGGATTACAGGCGTGAGTCACCGTGCCCTGTCTGCCCATTCTATTCTACATTCCCTCCACCTTTCTTGCTCTGTGAGGCAGACCTCTGTTTTCGTCACTGGATTATTTCCCCAGACTTAGCCAGCATGGAAGGTGTACGGTGTCCTAGGGCCCTTGAAGTTGGCATGTCGGGAGGAGTGTGAGGCTCCCTGCAGGCCAAAGGATGCCCTGCCTTGGTTTGTCTCTGGGGTAGTCGATGCGGGCTTTGTTGTGCACCTGCCCCATGGAATAGGGAGCTGCCCTCTGCCCCTGTCCTCCGTCACTGACTCCTGCTTCCCTGGCAACCCGCAGCTCAGCAGGGCCCCAGGAGCCCCAGTGCCATGGCAACACCTTCCACGAGTGGCTCCCGAATGTGTCTTTGATCCCTGAGGCCAGAGCTGGGTGTGTCCTGCTCACCACGTGGCTGGCCTGTGCCCTGTCGTGAGGATCGATGAAGGGGCAAGTGTGTGAACAAAGGCATCTCAGCTGTGCCCCTTCCTTGGTTTTTTCCTGACTTCTCTGGCCAGGTTTTAGGTTAAAATAAGTCCCGCCTTATTTTAACAGATGTTTATTAAACATCTGCTCTGGCCAGGCCCTGATCAGGGTCCGGGGACTGTGTCCTGAACATGACAGGTGCCTCCTGGTGCCGGTGGGTGGATGGGGGAAATTAATGTCAGTGTCCCACGCGTGACTGCATAATTCCACGTGGGATTTGCGTGTGGAAGAGGGAAAAAGAGCAAACCTTTCCTTCTGTGAGAGTGACGCTGGCGTGGACGGTCGGGAGGGGAGATGAAACTGAGAGTGGAAGTCACTCAGAGCTACTCTGGGGCCTGGCACGTAAGTTAGAACTACTTTGGGGCCTGGCACATTGGCTCACACCTGTAATCTCAGCCCTTTGGGAGGCTGATGCTGGAGGATCACTCCAGCCCAGGAGTTTTTGACCAGCCTGGTCAACGTGAGACCCCTGTTGCTACTTTTAAAAATTAAAACAAAAAGGCCGGGCGCGGTGGCTCACGCCTGTAATCCCAGCACTTGGGAGGCCGAGACGGGCGGATCACGAGGTCAGGAGATCGAGACCATCCTGGCTGACACAGTGAATGAAACCCCGTCTCTACTAAAAAAAATACAAAAATTAGCCGGGCTTGGTGGCGGGAGCCTATAGTCCCAGCTACTCGGGAGGCTGAGGCAGGAGAATGGCGTGAACCCGGGAGGCGGAGCTTGCAGTGAGCTGAGATCCGGCCACTGCACTCCAGCCTGGGCGACAGAGCGAGACTCCGTCTCAAAAAAAATAAAAGAAAAAGATATTTTGTGCAGAGAAAAGTGCCCGTTCAAAGGCCCTGAGGTGGGTGTTTGCTGGGTTTGTTCAAGCAGCAGAAAGGAGGCTGTGAGGCTGTGAGGGGAGAGGGCCTGGGGAGTTTGTGTTTGTCTGAGGGGGATGGGAAAGCGAGTGTCACTTGGGCCTCCCACGTGCTGTGGAAAAAGCTCTTCCTTGCTGTCTGGTGGGAGTAGAGGTGGGAGGCCTCCAGGCCAAGGCCCCAAGGCAGGTGCGTGGGGCCCCAAGGCCCAGCTGGTGAGAGGACCTCACAGCTCCCAGGCTTTTCTTCCCCACCAGCCTCCCTGCCCTTCGCTATCCTGACGCTGGTGAACGCCCCGTATAAGCGAGGATTTTACTGCGCGGATGACTCCATCCGGTACCCCTACCGTCCAGATACCATCACCCATGGGCTGATGGCTGGGGTCACCACCACGGCCACCGTCGTCCTTGTAAGGCAGGAGGGGCTCAGAGGGACCGGGAGGGGGACGGGGTGGGCACAGCTTTACCCTGGGGGCCTGACGGGGTGGCACAGCCCTGCCCTGGAGGTCTGTGGGGGGCTGGGGGACACAGCCTTGCCCCGAGTGGTACTTGTGGGTAATAGGGTCCCCTTTCGAGTCCTCAGCTCTCCAGCAGCTTTGGGGAGGCCCGTGGAGAGGAGTGAGGGTTCCTGCGGCTGCCCCACTTGCAGGTCTCGGCTGGGGAGGCCTACCTGGTGTACACAGACCGGCTCTATTCTCGCTCCGACTTCAACAACTACGTGGCTGCTGTCTACAAGGTGCTGGGGGCCTTCCTGTTCGGGGCTGCGGTGAGCCAGTCTCTGACAGACCTGGCCAAGTACATGATCGGGCGTCTGCGGCCCAACTTCCTGGCCGTCTGTGACCCTGACTGGAGCCGGATCAACTGCTCGGTCTATGTGCAGCTGGAGAAAGTGTGCAGGGGAAACCCTGCAGACGTCACCGAGGCCAGGTGGGTGTGGACTAGCAGCCTTCACTCTTGTGGGGAATGGGAGCTGAACACATGGGGAGGCAGCAGGCAGCTGGTCGGGCAGGAGCCAGACCTCAGAGTTCCGTGGGCCCTGCAGACACTGGGAGGCAGAGGGGAGCATGCTCTGTCTCCGTCTCCCCTAAATTTCACGCTCTGCCCTTTTCTGCACTATCTTTTTTTTTTTTTTTTTTTTTGAGATAGTGTCTCGCTCTGTTGCCCGGGCTGGAGTGTAGTGGCATGATTTCAGCTCACTGCAACCTCCGCCTCCCAGGTTCAAGAGATCCTCCTGCCTCAGCCCCCCTAGTAGCTGGGATTACAGGCATGCACCACCATGCTGGGCTGATTTTTGTATTTTTAGTAGAGACAGGGTTTCGCCATGTTGACCAGGCTGGTCTCGAACTCTTGACCTGGTGATCCGCCCGCCTTGGCCTCCCAAAGTGCTGGGATGACAGGCGTGAGCCGCCGCGCCCGGCCTTCTGCGCTACCTTCTTACTGTCTCTGCTGATAAGTCCTTAAATTTTTCACCTAATTGCTGTCCTTTTAAAAAATTGACATAAAATTTGTGTCAGATAAAATTCACAATTTTTTCCATTTGAATGTGTACAATTCATTTTTTGTGCATTCACAATGTTGTGCAGCCATCTCCTCGCCCTAATTCCAGAATATGTTTGTCACATCAAAAAGAAACCCCACAGGCCGGGCGCGGTGGCTCACGCCTGTCATCCCAGCACTTTGGGAGGCCGAGGCGGGCGGATCACAAGGTCAGGAGATCGAGACCATCCTGGCTAAGACGGTGAAACCCCGTCTCTGCTAAAAATACAAAAAATTAGCGGGGCGCGTTGGCAAGTGCCTGTAGTCCCAGCTACTCAGGAGGCTGAGACAGGAGAATGGCGTGCACCCGGGAGGCGGAGCTTGCAGTGAGCCGAGATCACACCACCGCACTCCAGCCTGGGTGATGAGCAAGACTCCATCTCAAAAAACAAAAACAAAAACAAAAAAGAAACCCCACAGCCTGGGGAACATGGCAAAACCCCGTCTCTACAACAAATCAAAACATGAGCAGCCACGATGGGGTGCACCTGCAGTCGCAGCCCCGTGATGGGGTGCACTGCACTCCCAGCTACTGTGGAAGCTGAGGCAGGAGGATCCCCTGAACTCAGGAGGCAGAGGCTGCAGTGAGCCAAGATCATGCCACTGTATTCCAGCCTGGGAGACACAGCAAGACCTGTCTCAAAAAAAGCAAAGAAAGAAAAGAAAAGAAAAGGAAAGAACCCTTGTGCCCATTAGCTGTCACTCCTCCCCCAGCGCCTCGCATCCACCACCGTCCTACTTTCTGTCTGCGCATTTGCCTGTTCTTAATGTTTCATATAAATGGAATCATACGCTAATGTGGTCTTTTGTTTCTTTTTCTTTTTCTTTCTTTTCTTTTCTTTTTTTTCTTTTTGAGACAGAGTCTCGCTCTGTTGCCCAGGCTGGAGTGCAGTGGTGCGATCTTGGCTCACTGCAACCTCCGCCTCCCGAGTTCAAGCGATTCTCCTGCCTCAGCCTCCACAGTAGCTGGGATTACAGGCGCCCACCACCATCCCCGGCTAATTTTTTTGTGTTTTTAGTAGAAATAGGGTTTTACCACGTTGGTCACTGTGGTCTTGAACTCCTTACCTTGTGATCCACCCACCTCGGCCTCCCAAAGTGCTGGGATGACAGGTGTGAGCCACCGCGACCAGCCCCTCTTTTTCTTTTTCTAATTAAAAAAATGTCAGGGGGGCCAGGCAAGGTGGCTCACACCTGTCATCCCAGCACTTTGGGAGGCCAAGGTGGGTGGATCACCTGAGGTCGGGTGTTAAAGACCAGCCTGGCCAACATGCTGAAACCCAGTCTTTACTTAAAATAAAAAAATTATCCGTGCATGGTGGCATATGCCTATAATCCCAGATACTCGGGAGGCCGAGGGAGAGAATCGCTTGAACCTGGGAGGCAGACGTTGTAGTGAGCCGAGATTACGCCATCATACTCCAGTCTGGGTGAGAGAATGAGACTAAAAAAAAAAATGCTTTTTGCCTCTTGGGTTCATGCCGTTCTCCTGCCTCAGCCTGCCGAGTAGGTGGGACTACAGGCGCCCGCCACCACGCCCGGCTAATTTTTGCATAAGTTAGTGCATTCTTGTATGTTTTTGAAGTTCATCCATGCTGTAGCCTTCTGTCAGTTTTTGCTTTATGTATTTTGGGATTCTGTTGTTTGGTATATTTACCTTTGTAATTGTTATATGTTTTTGATAGATTGACCATTTCATCATCATAGAATGATATATATGAGTTTTGTCTCAATTTTGTCTTGATGTCTATTTTGTCTGATATTAATATAGCTATTCTGGTTCTCTTTTTGTTACTGTTTGCTTACAATTTTTTTTTCCCCATTCTTGGACTTTCAACCTGTTTATGTCTCTGACTCTCACGTAAGTGTCTTATACCTTAGCATAAACTCGGGCCACGTTTTTAATGTATTGTCTGATCTCTGATTTTTTTTGAGACAGAGGCTCACTCTGTTGCCCAGGCTGGAGTGCAATGATCTCAGCTCACTGCAGCCTCGGACTCCCAGGCTCAAGCCATCTTCCCACCTCAGCCTCCCGAGTAGCTGGGACTACAGGCATGTGCCACCACATCCAGCTACTGTTTATTTTTTTTGGTAGAAACGGGGTTTTGCCATGTTGCCAAGGCTGGTCTTGAATTCCTGAGCTCAAGCAGTCCACGCACTTTGGCCTCTTAAAGTGCTGGGATTACAGACGTGTGCCACCGCACCCAGCCAGATCTCTGACTTTTTACTTTTTGTGTATGTGTGTTTTTTTCATTATATATTAATCTTTTTATTGAATTAAGGCATTTAATTAAACTTTGACTTTTAATTGGAGAGTTTATTTATATTCAATGTAATTCCTGATAAGGAAGGACCTCTGCCATTTTGTTTAGGTTTGCTTAGGTTATTCCTTCTTTTTTCAGTTCCTCATTACTGTCTTTCTTTTCTTTTGCTTTTAATTTTTTTTTCTTTTACAGATGGGGGTCTTGCTATCTTGCCCAAGACTCGAATTCCTGGACTCAAACCATCCTCCCGCCTCTGCCTTCCAAGTAGCTGGGACTACAGGCATACACCACCACATCTGGCTGGTTTTTAAATTTTTTTATAGAAATAGGGTCTCACCATGTTGCCCAGGCTGGTCTCGAATGCCTGGGCTCGAGCAATCTTCCCGCCTCAGCCTCCCAAAGTGCTGGGATTGAGCCACCGAGCCTGTTCAGGCTAAATAATCTTTTTTTTTTTTTTTTTTTTGTAATTCCCTTTTTTTGAGACAGAGTCTGGCTCTGTTGCCCAGGCTAGAGTGCAGTGGTGCAATCTTGGCTCACTGCAGCCTCCACCTCCTGGGTTCAAGCACTTCTCCTGTCTCAGCCTCCCAAGTAACTGGGATTACAGGTATGTACCACCACGTCCAGCTAATTTTTTGTATTTTGAGTAGAGACAGGGTTTCACCATGTTGGCCAGGCTGGTCTCAAACTTCTGACCTCAGGTGATCCACTTGCCTCGGCCTCCCAAAGTGCTGGGATTACAGGTGTGAGCCACCGCGCCTGGCCGAATAATCTTAATTGACCTGTTTTCTTTCTTTGTTTTTTTCTTTTTTTCTTTTTTTTGTTAATTGACCTATTTTCTTTGTTTTCTTGAGTTGGAATCTTGCTCTGTCACCCAGGCTGGAGTGCAGTGGCGCGATGTTGGTTCACTGTAACCACCGCCTCCTGGGTTCAAGCAATTCTCCTGCCTCAGCTTCCCAAGTAGCTGGGATGACAGGCGTGTGCCACTGTGCCTGGCTAATTTTTGTATTTTTAGTAGAGATGGGGTTTCACTCTGTTGGCCAGGCTGGTCTCGAACTCTTGACCTCGTGATCCGCCTGCCTCAGCCTCCCAAAGTGCTGGGATGACAGGTGTGAGCCACCGCGCCCGGCCAATTGACCTACTTTAAAGTTTACTGTCTCTTCTGCTTCCTCAGACCTGCTGCTGAGCCCCTGTCCAGTGATTTTCCATTTCAGATAAATCTTTATTTCGTTCCTTTTGTAACTTCTGTTTGATATTCTCTGTTGGATGAGACAGTGTTCCCACATTCCTTTGGCTCTTGAGCATTTTATTCATTTATTTATTTATTTTTACTTTTTTTCTTTGAACCTATTTTAAATGGCTAACTAAAAGTGTTTGTCTAGAACCCAGGCTCGGTGGCACACACCCATTGTCACAGCTATTTGGGAGGCTGAGGCAGGAGGATCGCTGGAGCCCAGAAGTTCAAGTCAGGCCCTCTCTTAAGAAAGAAAGTTCGGGCCGGGCGCGGTGGCTCAAGCCTGTAATCCCAGCACTTTGGGAGGCCGAGACGGGGGGATCACGAGGTCAGGAGATCGAGACCATCCTGGCTAACACGGTGAAACCCCGTCTCTACTAAAAATACAAAAAACTAGACGGGCGTGGTGGCGGCACCTGTAGTCCCAGCTACTTGGGAGGCTGAGGCAGGAGAATGGTGTGAACCCGGGAGGCGGAGCTTGCAGTGAGCTGAGATCCGGCCACTGCACTCCAGCCCGGGCGACAGAGCGAGACTCCATCTCAAAAAAAAAAAAAAAAAGAAAGTTCGTAGTGAGTCCAACATCTGGGTGTCCCAAGGGACAACGTCTATTAATAGATTTTTTTTTCCTGTGTATTGTTGGTCACACCTATGTTTTTCTACATACCTTGTAATTTTTTTGTTTGTTTGTTTGTTTTGTTTTTTGAGATGGAGTCTTGCTCTGTCGCCCAGGCTGGAGTGCCGTGGCATGATCTCGGCTCACTGCAACCTCCGCCTGCCCGGGTTTAAGCAAATCTCCTGCCTCAGCCTCCCGAGTAGGTGGGATTACAGGCGCCGCCACCACGCCCGGTTTCTCCATGTTGGCCAGGATGGTCTCAATCTCTTAACCTCGTGATCTGCCCGCCTCGGCCTCCCAAAGTCCTGGGATTACAGGCGTGAGCCACCGTCCCCAACCTGTTTTGTTTTGTTTTAAACTGGGTGCTTAGAATATTAT
The DNA here is from genome assembly GCF_007565055.1 of Rhinopithecus roxellana. Lineage (NCBI taxonomy): Eukaryota > Metazoa > Chordata > Mammalia > Primates > Cercopithecidae > Rhinopithecus > Rhinopithecus roxellana. Next base: position 12,312,409 of record NC_044556.1, read on the forward strand.
AATGTAGCAACTCTGGAAATACGATCCTACCCCCTCCCCTGGGTTTGTTCTTGCTGCTTGTTGCAGTAGTTATTTGTTTAATGTAAAGTCTGTATTTTTGTCCGGCGGGGCCGTTTCTTCCTGTTCTTTTAGCCTAGTGGTCAGTGATAGGATAGAGATTTCCTTCAACGTCTGGAACCAAAGAAACTCACAAAAACCTCCCAGGGTTTGTAGGTCTGTGTGCATGTGGCGTCAGCCCTTCCGTGGTTCAGCATGTTTTCAACTCTTAGCTTTCGCTTCCTGTGTGTGCAGAGCCTGAAGGCGGCCAGACGTGAGAGCTTTGCTTAGGGCCCTCGGGCCCTCACAGGCCTCTCCTGAGCTCCTGCACAGCTCTGGTCTAGGTTCCAAGCCCTCATCGCCCATAGCATTTTATTCCCTGGTCTTTCCCCCTGCTCTGTTTGGTTGCTCTGTTGTTTGCCTCATCTGCTGTCACTGGCCCCAGGCAGCAGAGAATAATAAATGTATTGTGAATGTTTGCTCCAGATGTCCCCCAGGTAGCACCTCAGCACCGCAGAATGTCCAGTCAGGTGAGATCAAGGCCAGCCCTGGAGCCATACTCCCGTCCACAGTTGCAAATAAAGTCTGTTCTTGGAATCTGCTGGGCATGTGGTCTGTTAGTCTGTTATCCTCAGGCCACCACCAGTCTAGGCAGTGGGAGAGGGACCAGGATGAGTTAAAACGCCACAAAGCTGTTTGTTCTGAGATTCAGCTGGTTTGTCTCGATCAAGTCTTCTGGTTGCTGCAAGCTTTTGATTAGTTCCAAGAAAGTTGATTGCGACTTTTTGGCCATGTTTAAAAATTGCTTTTGAAGTTTCTTCCTCTATTTTCTGTCTTTCATTGATGTCCTTCACTGAATCTTGAATTTATATGAAAAGAAGTCTTCCCTCAGTTCCGCAGATGGGAGAAAATCCTGAAAAGAAACACAGTGAAAATGAAACTGTGGTGTTCCCTGCTTGCCAGACACGATTGTCTGCCCTGGGTTTTGGGTTCAGGCCTCAGGGTCTTCACAGATGAGGCATCTCATGCCACAGCCCCAGTCAGAGACTCTTATTCCATTATCAGATAACTGGAACAGAAAAGGGGAACAGTTTCTGCTACTGGGATTTGACTACATCTAACAGCAGCAGCCTCCGTGTCGAACCCTCCTTTCTGTGGGAGGGGCCGGGACAAGGGGGCCGTTGGAAGATGCTGAGAGCCACTTGCTCCTTCTCCTTCCTCAGGTTGTCTTTCTACTCCGGACACTCTTCCTTTGGGATGTACTGCATGCTGTTCTTGGCGGTGAGTCTGTGTCTCCGGGGCTTGCTTGTCGGGGGAGCCGTGGCTAAGTCACTCCCTTCCCTGGACCTCAGTTTTTCCAGCTGTAAAATGGGTGGGCAGTGGTGGTGATGGGGGGCTAACTGATTTGTGTATAAAAACAGGAGGCTCTGGGCTGGCCGGTGTTTGCCTCAGGCCTCAGTGCTGCCATCTGTGCAGTGGGAGGGGAGCGCCTGCCAGGCGCACAGGCTAACGCGTCCTCCCCCCACCCCAGCTGTATGTGCAGGCGCGACTCTGTGGGAAGTGGGCGCGGCTGCTGCGGCCTACCGTCCAGTTCTTCCTGGTGGCCTTTGCCCTCTACGTGGGCTACACCCGCGTGTCTGATTACAAACACCACTGGAGCGATGTCCTTGTTGGACTCCTGCAGGGGGCACTGGTGGCTGGCCTCACTGTGAGCTTCTAACCCTAACTCCATCCCCTGTGTTGTCCAGAGACCACTCCCCACCCAACCCTGGTCCTGCCCTGGGCACCCTTGCCCCACTGAGTCCTTCCCTGGGCCTCCTCCCTGTCAGTCCTCCCTGGGACCCCTCCTTCTGCCCCCATTCCTCCCCTGGGACCCCTTTCCCCCAACCCCAGTCCTTCCCTGGACCCCCTTGCATCCCGCATTCCTCCCCTGGGACCCCTTCCCAGGCACCCCAGTCCTTCTCTGGACCCCCCTGCCTCCCCCATTCCTCCCCTGGGACTCCTTCTCGGGCACCCCAGTCCTTCTCTGGACCCCCCTGCCTCCCCCATTCCTCCCCTGGGACTCCTTCTCGGGCACCCCAGTCCTTCTCTGGACCCCTGGCCCTACTGCAGTTCTCCCCTGGGCCTGTCGGCTCTCTAGTGCTCCCCAGTGGTCCTCCACCAAGAGCACTCCCTTCCCACCCCAGGCACTTTTCCTCTCATTGCCCACCGAGGCCTCTCATTCCCACCTGGGACCCTGTTCATCCCCCTCCTGCTCATGCCCGTGTCCCTGGTACCTGGCCAGCCTCCTGCCCGTTCTCACCTCTCTCTGCTCTGCCAGGTCCGCTACATCTCAGACTTCTTCAAAGCCCGACCCCCACAGCACTGTCCGCAGGAGGAGGAGCTGGAACGGAAGCCCAGCCTGTCACTGACGCTGACCCTGGGCGAGGCTGACCACAACCACTATGGGTACCCGCACTCCTCCTCCTGAGGCCGGACTCCGCCCAGGCAGGGAGAGGCTGTGAGTCCAGCTGAGGCCCACCCAGGTGGTCCCTCTGGCCCTGGTTAGGCACTGAGGGCTCTGGACGGGCTCCAGGAACCCTGGGGTGATGGCGGCCGTGAGCTGGCTCTGCTGCCTCCTGCCCTGCACTGGACCAGGGGTCTGGGGATGCCTGGGTGGCCTCAGCATTTGGAGGGGGACCTGTTCCCATCGGTCCCCAAATATCCCCTTCTTTTTATGGGGTTAAGGAAGGGACTGAGAGATCAGAGAGTTGCTGTTTTGTAAAATGTAATGTACATGTGGTTTTTAGTAAAATAGGGCACCTGTTTGACAAGTGGTCTCAGCGCCTCTGTTCCTTGTGGGCATTCTGGGACCGCGCTCCTCACATCAGAGGGCTCCCCTGCTGGGCTGGGCGGCGCTCGGGTGTCAGGCACACTCACCTGCTGTGACGGTAGAAGACAGAAGCCCGCCCCTTGCGTTTCTCCAGCACAGCGCTGGGGTCAAGGGTCAGGTGGATCCGCCCACACAAGGGTCATTTCACTGTGGAGAGGGCCCTAAACAAAAGGCTCTCCGGTGGGAGGGCCCAGCCTCCCTCGGGGAGGCCTCACTGGGGGGACTGGAAGGCCTCTGCCCCAGGTTCCTAGTACCGGCTTCTGAACAGAGGCACTTGGGCTAAGCGTGGTGTGAGTGAGCGCGTGGCTGGACCCCCCGAGGGCCTGAGTCCTCGCACCAGCTGGGCCCCGAGTCTGGGTGCAGAGGACAGTATCCCTGGGGGGTCCGCTGGGTAGAGCCTATTGTCAGGCCTGAAGGATCACACACAGGATTTTAGCCTGGAGCCGACGCCTCAGCCCCCTTCTGAGCCCCTTCCACAGGTTCGTCCAGCCCTGTGTCCTTTAGGCCCAAAGCTGGTCTCTCTGGCTCGAACCCCTCACCTCTGCTCATGTCAACCCCTGTGCACCTGGGGGCCACGCTTCTGAAACGGGTAATTCAGGGGCCGGTTTCCCTGAAATGATTACAGAACATACAGAGCTTACTTTTTCGATGAAGAGCAAAGGGTAAATTTGATTTTGTACAGTGGGTAACTTAAGTACCTGCCAGTGTTTCATTTGCACCTGGAACCTATCTTATTCCCCAGGCCCTGCAGGGCGTTTGTATCAGGCCTTAGCCTACGGTGAGGGTAATGTAGCACTTGGGTGGGGGGCGGTGGGGGGCAAAGATGCAGCCTGAGGGCCCCACCCTAGGGGCCAAGATGGGGGAGACCTGCCCTTGGCGGACGGGAAGGAAGGAAGGAAGGTCACCCAGACATTGCAGAACTCTAGCTGAACGTCAGGGACTTGGCTCCATGCAGGTGTCACAGGCTCCTGGCCAGGAAAGTCACACTGAAGCTTCCCAGGCCAAGGAGCTCAGGTCTCCCAGGACGCAGACTACGAGGGTGTATCTGGGCTCAGAATGTGAGCCTCTGGCCGTGGATGGGGGAGAGGTTCCCAGCCTGACCCCGCAGACAGAGTCACTTGGATCAGGAGCAAATGGGAAAGACCCAGGTGCCCTGACACCAGCCAGCACCTCAGTCTCCTCCCAGATGCAATGGCCTTGAAAACCAGGACCGCAATGAGGATTGAGGCAAGTCTGTGGACGCAGCTACAGTGCGCACAACTCGTGTGGTTTGCTGGGGAGCAGGTGGCCGTGCCGGGACAGCCAGTGAAGAGTAAGGAGCAGAGGAAGCTCAGGGTGAGGGAGACGACGCAGCTGAGTCCAGCTGTCGGCCTTGACTTGGCCCGGGGTTCTCAATGCTTCGGAAGGACCACGGGCACCACCTATGACAGCAGAGAAGGAAAGAGCTCTGCTGACCAGAGCCATCCCCAGAGGCCCCCAAAAGCCAGAAGGGCCCAGCTTTGGGAGCCAGTGGCCTCTTGCTGTTTGGGTGCTGCCCAGCTGGACCCCGCATGCACTGGTCTGCATCTGACGAGAAAAGCCGGGACGCAGCGTGTCAGGCACAGGACTTCTCGCAGAGTCCCAGCAGCAGGAGAGCAGACGCGCTGGGAGTTAGGACACATTTCTGCACCCACACGGAGCTATGGGGAAGCTCTCGTGCATAATTTTAGGTTTATACTGCCCACACCCTTATGGTTTTATGGAAAAAATAGTATTTTCTCTCCTTGTACAAGGAGGATACTTTTTTTCTGTTGTTTCTCACAGGAAACTCAGATTCTTAGCCATGTAAATATCATTTTCCATGGCGATGGCCTTGTGGTCCAGCATTTCTCCTACCTTCTGAGGTTAATTGGTTTTTGAAAAACTCCTGAGTATTTGATGAGAGGCAGAAATTATTTGAGCTTGTGAGCTACAATATGTGATTGTGGTTTTGTAGGAAATAATACATACTTTGTTTTTTTAGAGATGGGGTCTCATTCTGTTGCCCAGACTGGAGTGCAGTGGTGCCGTTACTGCTCACTGCAGCCTCGACCTCCCAGCCTCAAGCGATCCTCCTGCTTCAGCCTCCTGAGTAGCTGCAACTACTGGCGCCCACCACACCCACTTTCATGATTACTTTTTTTATAGGTGCATACTGAAGTATTTAGGAGCGAAATTTTGTGATGTCTGCAACTTACAATATTTCTTTTTTTTTTTTTTTTTTTTTTTTGAGACGGAGTCTCACTCTGTCGCCCAGGCTGGAGCGCAGTGGCCGGATCTCAGCTCACTGCAAGCTCCGCCTCCCGGGTTTACGCCATTCTCCTACCTCAGCCTCCCGAGTAGCTGGGACTACAGGTGCCACCACCTCGCCCGGCTAGTTTTTGTAGTTTTTAGTAGAGACGGGGTTTCACCGTGTTCGCCAGGATGGTCTCGAGCTCCTGACCTCGTGATCCGCCCGTCTCGGCCTCCCAAAGTGCTGGGATTACAGGCTTGAGCCACCGCGCCCGGCCTAACTTACAATATTTCATAATACAGACACATGAAGCAAACATGGCAAACTATTAGTGGCTGTTAAGTCTGTGTGCTGTGCATGTGGGTATCATGATGCTACTCTTTGAAAAAATTTATCTTAAGTCAAAAAAGGAACACGCTGCCTGAGAAAATGGTCCTAAGTTCAAAATGTCATTACCTTTACTTTTAGCGGGACAATATTTATTTATTTATTTTTGAGAAGGAGTCTCGCTCTGCTGCCCAGCCTGGATGGCACGATCTCAGCTCACTGCAACCTCCACCTCCTGGGTTCAAGCGATTCTCCTGCCTCAGCCTCCTGAGTAGCTGGGACTACAGGCGCCCACCACCACGCCTGACTAGTTTTTGTATTTTTAGTGGAGACGGGGTTTTACCGTGTTGGCCAGGCTGGTCTCGAACTCCTGATCCCAGGTGATCCACCCGCCTCGGCCTCCCAAAATGCTGGGACTATAGACGTGAGCCACCGTGCCTGGCCACATTATTTAAACTTTTAACGTTAGTTATTAGAGCTTGATATAGGCAGGCGGTGTTTCCTCGACTTCACATGGTGTGGCCTGTGGCCTTCTGGACTGCATTGGTGATGAGGATTTGGGGTCTGTGAGCCCCCAGGGGCAGTTCGGCAGTGTGGTCTGGGCGTTTCCCAGAGGCTTGTTGAGCCCCAAGCCTGGTTGTCTGTCCCCAGTGCTCTCAAGTGCTGACCGCCTCCTACAACAGGAAGAGGCATATTGTCCTGCATTGTAGGGAATCTGTTCTTCTGTCTCCCGCCACATATTTTCAGGAGCTGGACAGCTCCCAGGTCTCATCCTTCGCCTGTTGACTTCTCATTTCTGAGACATAACAAGCTGCAGCATTTTGTTAGCCTGGTTTTGAACAGTTGTAAGTTGTTGGATCTGAGCCTAGTTTTGTTTGTTTTAACTTTGAATTGCTGTTTTGTAAGCAAGCAGCCTAGTTTAGACATTTTAATGGCATTGCAAGGATAGGAAATCCCCGGGAAGAGTTGGCAGACGAGGCCAAGTGTATGGTGAGGGCATTGCACAGCAGGTGGAAGCCTAGGTTATTGGGAATTATTTGGTTCCAGCAATGGGATTTATGAATGAATTCGCCCAGCGAATGAATGGATGATGACTGAGTAAAGAAGACTTAGCTGTGGTTCCATGGCCCTCGCCTGGGGTCAGGGCAGGGTGGGTGCGGACGGGAGGGTGTCACGGCAGGTGGTCACCCGTCTGGAAACCCCCCACGTGGACAAGCAGCACAGCTTCTCTGCAGGGGTTTCCTGGGTCCGGGGCCACACCGCAGGCTGCACCTCAGGGAGTCCACAACATAACATAAGAGACTTTTGTCTTAACTTTGAGCAGTGTGTACAGCAGTTGAGATATCTAATGGAAAAGGAATAACATGCATTTGGAGGGGTGGGTGTTTCTCTTTTCTGAGACAGGGTCTGGCTCTGGTGCAATCACTGCACACTGTATCCTCGACCTCCCAGGCTCAAGCGACCCCCCGCCTGACTCCCGAGTAGCTGGAAGTACAGATGTACGCCACCATGCCTGGCTAATTTTTATATTTTTTTTATAGAGACTGGGGTTCTGCCATGTTGCCCAGGGTGGTCTCGAATTCCTGGTCTCAAGCAATCCTCCTGCCAGCCTCCCAGAGTGCTGGAATTACAAGTGTGAGCCACTGCACCTGGCCAGTAGTATGGTTTTTCTAAAGACAAAATGATTTTTGAATGATGAATCGATGGAACAGCAGCTAAATGAAATGAAACTCCGTGTTGGGAAGGAAACGCCGCATGCAGTGCTTACCGAGAGGCAGATGGCACAACGGGTCTTAGGGACTCACGTGGAATCGATATTACGCTGCTAAATTCTCCAGCTCTATTTCAGATTAAAAGACTTACATTTTGTAATCAATTAATTAATTGATAAAACATCCCAGTCCACATCCTGACCTGATCGATTATAAATGTTTGAAAGCACCTTCCTCTAGACGTTGGACGATGAGTTGAAAATCCTAGGCGCAGGCTGGGCGCGGTGGCTCAAGCCTGTAATCCCAGCACTTTGGGAGGCCGAGACGGGCGGATCACGAGGTCAGGAAATCGAGACCATCCTGGCTAACCCGGTGAAACCCTGTCTCTACTAAAAAATACAAAAAACTAGCCGGGCGAGGTGGCGGGCGCCTGTAGTCCCAGCTACTCGGGAGGTTGAGGCAGGAGAATGGCGTAAACCCGGGAGGCGGAGCTTGCAGTGAGCTGAGATCCGGCCACTGCACTCCAGCCCGGGCGACAGAGCGAGACTCCGTCTCAAAAAAAAAAAAAAAAAAAAAAAAATCCTAGGCGGTTATGCAGGTGGTTTATGATATGTGTGGACCTTGAAACGCAGGGAGGGCATGACGTCTTATCTCGGAGCTTAGAGCAAGCACCTGTCCAACGTTACAGCCCCCCCATCAATCCAGTGGCTCCCTGTCACCTTCTGCTGTGTGGCAAATTCCGGACTCCATGGAGACTGAGACACAAACTGCCACCTTCAGAAACTTTGGTCCCCCCTGAAAAGTCCTCATAGTTCAGAATGTTGCGTCCTGCCAGGGGTTTTCTTCTTGGAGGAGACATGCTCCCAGCAGTATTGTTAGCCTGGCTGCCGCTCAGGTGGGAGTGCAGCAGACAGAGACGCATTATCACGTAATGGAACATGAATTCAAACAATGAAACAACGGTTTGGAATAATTTAGCTGCTGGCTGTATAGAAAATCACGTGCATCCCCAACTTTCAACTCTAAAAAGACAAGTATTTATACTGAGGAACACAGAACTCTGTGACTATGGTAAAAGGTAATATGTGAGAACTTGGCAAAATTTTACACATGAAAATGCTCACACACATATTCACATACAAATACATGTCACTGTGAATGGAAGTGCCAGCCACACTTTGGAGCCTGAGATGAGGAGGCCCTCATGGCACCCTGTGAATGTGAGAACTCAGCGTCAGTCCCAGCTACTGCAGACAGGGCTGGGTCACGAGCCTGGTCACAGCCTCTGCACCGCATATTCTTTGTCTGAATTACAGAGGCAGAGATATTCTTCCCAAGGCAGTCCAGGCTTCAGTGAGATGAGTTAAGCAGATCTATCAGCAGAATGACTCAGACAGGGAGAGGCTCCATAGCTGTCTTCTTTCCAGAGTCACTCAGAGCGATTGTGAGTGAGACTGGAAAGTCGCCCACATGGGAAAGGAGGAGCCCTGAGGGCCCCTGTGCAGGGAGAAGGTGACCTGGAGTCCTATCCTCCTCTGGAGCAAACATCTCATATCTACTAGTTGAAACGGAGGCCTTGATCCATGAGGAGACATGCAGGTGCACCTTTAACCCCAGAGAAGAACACCAGTGCCTGTCACCCAGACTTTTGTGGGCCTTGTAAGGATGATATCGTTGCAATCACTAAGGCCAGTAAATTACAGATTCTGAGGACAAGAGGCAGCATTGAAGTGCGGTCATCCAGAAGAGTTACCTGTGGGAAGAGATGCAGCCCCCATATCCCAGATAGATTCTCATGAGAAGCGTCTCGTGGAAGGGGTTGGCCGTGGCATGTCTTGGATAATCACAGGGTTTACTGACTAGAAACTGTTGGAACAAGAAATTCCACGTCTCTGAGGTGAAAAAGCAAACGTCCCATGGAGAGTGTCCAGAAAGAGATCTTGGCCAGACGCAGTGGCTCACGCCGGTAATCACAACATTTTGAGAGGCCGAGGCAGGTGGATCACCTGAAGTCAGGAGTTCAAGACCAGCCTGGCCAACATGGTGAAACGCTGTCTCTACTAAAAACGCAAAAATTAGCCGGGCGTGGTGGTGGGTGCCTGTAATTCCAGCTACTCAGGAAGCTGAGGCAGGAGAATCGCTAGAACCCAGGAGGCAGAGGTTGCAGTGAGCCGAGATCGCGCCACTGCACTCCAGCCTGGAGTGAGACTCCGTCTCAAAAAAGCAAGAAGTCTTCCTGGATATGGTGGCTCATGGCTGTAAACCCAGCGCTTTGGGAGGCTGTGGCAGGAGGATCGCTTAGCCCAGGAGTTCGGGGCTGCAGTGGTGCCGTGCACTCCAGCCTGGGTGACACAGTGAGACTCTGTCTCAACAAGATAAACAAAGAAAGAAGTCTTTCCAGTGGATGTGAAATCAGCAGTGTCTCCACTGGAGTTTGAAGTTTGCCATATCGATTGACTCCTACTTCCAGAAAATAATTCTCTATAGCATGAAATACTGTTTGACAGCATTTTACACACAGGAGAACCTCCTTCAAAATTGGAGTCTATCCTGTCAAATCCTGCTGCTGCTTATCAGCTAAGTTTACATAATATTCCTTTTTTTTTGTTTTTTTTTTTGAGACAGGGTCTTGCTCTGTTGCTCATGCTGGAGTGCAGTGGTGTGATCATAGCTCACCGCAACCTTGACCTCCTGGGCTCAAGCCATCCTCCTGGCTCAGGTTCTCAAGTAGCTGGGACCACCGGTGCAAGCCACCACACCCAGCTAATCTAAAAAAATTTTCTGTAGAGACAGGGTCTCCCTATGTTGCCCAGGTTGGTTTTGAACTCCTGGGCTCAAGTGATCCTCCTGCCTCGGTCTCCCAAAGTGCTGAGATTACAGGCGTGAGCTGCCGCACCCGGCCAGGTTAGGTAAGAATCTAAATCCTTTGTTGTTATTTCAAGGATGTTCACAGCTTCTTCACCAGGAGAGAATATTTTGTCTCAAGAAACTACTTTGTTCATCCATAAGAAACACACCCTCATTGGTTCCATTGTATCATGAGATTGTAGCAATTTACTCACGTCTTCAGCCTCCACTTCTTATTCTCTTGCTACTTCCACTACATCTGTGGCTCCTCCCTTCACTGAAGTCTTGAGTCTTCCAAAGTCATTCCTGAGGGTTGGAGTCCACTTATTTTTATTTTTTATTTTTTATTTTATTTTTTTTGAGGCAGAGTCTCGCTCTGTCGCCCAGGCTGGAGTGCAGTGGCCGGATCTCGGCTCACTGCAAGCTCCGCCTCCCGGGTTTACCCCATTCTCCTGCCTCAGCCTCCCGAGTAGCTAGGACTATAGGTGCCCGCCACCTCGCCCGGCTAGTTTTTGTATTTTTAGTAGAGACGGGGTTTCACCGTGTTAGCCAGGATGGTCTCGATCTCCTGACCTCGTGATCCACCCGTCTCGGCCTCCCAAAGTGCTGGGATTACAGGCTTGAGCCACCACGCCCGGCCGGAGTCTACTTATTTTAAACTCCTGTTAATGTTGAGATTCTTGACCTCCTCACATGAATGAATCATAAACGTTCTTAGTGGCATCTAGAAGGTGCATCCCTTTCAAAGGTTTTCGATTTGCTTTGCCCAGATCCACCAGGGGAGTCCCTATCTGTAGCAGCTGTAGCCTTACAAGATACAAGATATATTTCTTGGCCAGGTGTGGTGGCTCATGCCTGGAATCCCAACACTTTGGGAGGCGGAAGTGGGTGGATCACCTGAGGTCAGGAGTTTGACACCAGCCTGGCCATGGTCTCACCATCGTCTGAACATGGTGAAATCCTGTCTCTACTAAAAATACAAAAACTAGCCAGGCATGGTGGTGTGCGCCTGGAGTCCCAGCTACTCGTGAGGCTGAAACAGGAGAGAATCACTTGAACCCAGGAGGCGGAGGTTGCAGTGAGCCAAGATCGTGCCACCGCACTCCAGCCTGGGCAAGAGAGTGAGACCATGTTTCAAAACAAACAAACGAACAACCAAAAAGATGTATTTCTTAAATGATAAGCCTTGGAAGTTGAAATTCCTCCTTGATCCATGGGCTGCCGACTGGATGTTGTGTTAGCATCAAAACACCATTCGTCTGCTCGCACATCCCTATCAGGGCTCTCGGTGGCCAGGTGCATTGTCCATGAGCCCCAATATTTGAAGAGGAATTTTTTGTTCTGAGCAATAGGTCTCAACAGTCAGATTACAATATTCCATAAACTAGACATTAAACAGATGTGCTGTCACCCAAGCTTCTTGTTCTGTTTACAGACACAGACACAGTAGAGTTTGCAGAATTCTGAAGGGCCCTGGGTCAGAGTGGTAAACGAGCACTGGCTCTGAGTCACTTTAGCCCCTAAGGAGGCGTCAACCTGTTCTCTAAAGCTTTCAAGCCAGGCACTGACTTCTCTTCCCTGGCTTTGAAAGTCCTAGTTGGCATCTTCTTCCAGTAGAAGGCTGGTTTGTCTATGTTGAAAATATGTTGTTTAGGCCGGGCGCGGTGGCTCACGCCTGTACTCCCAGCACTTTGGGAGGCTGAGGTGGGTGGGTCACGAGGTCAGGAGTTTGAGACCGGCCTAACCAATATGGCGAAACCCTGTCTCTACTAAAAATACAAAAATTTGGCCGGGCGCGGTGGCTCAAGCCTGTAATCCCAGCACTTTGGGAGGCTGAGACGGGCGGATCACGAGGTCAGGAGATCGAGACCATCCTGGCTAACACGGTGAAACCCCGTCTCTACTAAAAATACAAAAAACTAGCCGGGCGAGGTGGCGGCGCCTGTAGTCCCAGCTACTCGGGAGGCTGAGGCAGGAGAATGGCGTAAACCCGGGAGGCGGAGCTTGTAGTGAGCTGAGATCCGGCCACTGCACTCCAGCCTGGGTGACAGAGCAAGACTCCGTCTCAAAAAAAAAAAAAAAAAAAAAAAAAAAAATTAGCTGGACATGGTGGCAGGCACCTGTAGTCCCAGCTACTTGGGAGGCTGAGGCAGGAGAATCGCTTGAACTCAGGAGGTGGAGGTTGCAGTGAGCTGAGATCGAGCCACTGCTCTCCAGCCTGGGCGACAGAGCGATACTCTGTCTCAAATAAAAAAAAAAAAAAAGAAAGAAAATCTGTTGTTTAGTGTAGCCACTTTCACCAACCATCTTAGCTGGATCTGGATAACTTGCTTGCAGTGTCTACATCAGAACTTGCTGCTTCACATTTTTTTTTTTTTTGAGATGGAGTCTGGCTCCGTCACCCAGGCTGGAGAGCAGTGGCGCGATCTCAGCTCACTGCACGTCCGGCACAGGGTCATGCTTGAGTAGGGAGTTAACTCCACTTCCCTAATGCCTGAGTGTCCACTACGATTATTTGGGATTTTTCTGCATAGGAGATTTCTCTCACCCGCTTTTGTTTACCTGTGTAATCATTTACTTATGCCCGTGTGGACACCTGGATAGTTATTTCAAATTTTGGTTGCAATTCAGTACTACAGGATTTTGTTGCTTTATTCACTCCCATTTGTGTCACTGGGAGCTCTTTCTTGTTGGCTCTGGTTTTTCTTTGTCATAATCTGTGTGTGTGCGTGCATGTGTGCATGTGTATGTGTGTGTGTCTATGTCTGTGGTGAGTGTGTATGTGTGTGTGGGGGATGACTGTGTGTGTGTGCATGTGTGTATGTGTATGGATGTGTGTGTGGTGAGTGTGTATGTGTGGGGGGTGAGTGTGTGTGTGTGTGCATGTGGGTGTGTCTGTGTATGTGTGTGTGTGTGTATGTGTGTGGGGTGTGTGTGTGCCACTTACGTAAGTCACTGCTCCTTTCCAGATGGAGATACGGTGGTTCAAGAATTGTTTTTGTTTTGAGACAGAGTCTTGCTCTGCAGCCAGGCTGGAGTGCAGGGCACAATCTTGGTTCACTGCAACCTCCACCTCCTGGTTTCAAGTGATTCTCCTGCCTCAGCCTTCCGAGCAGCTGAGATTACAGGCACGCGCCACCACGCCCGGCTAATTTTTGTATTTTTAGTAGAGATGGGATTTCACCATGTTGGTCAGGATTGTCTCGATCTTGACCTCATGATCCACCCTCCTCCGCCTCCTGAAGTGCTGGGATTGCAGGTGTGAGCCACGCGCCCAGCCCTCAAGAATTGCGAATTACCCCTGTGGGAAAGAACTTTGTAAAATAAAGAGAATGCTTTATGCATTGCTCCTTTGCCTTTAGTCTACAGATTCCACTAATTTCCAGAGAGACCTTTCAGGTCAGTACGTTTTGCCCTGCAGGGATTTTGTTTTAATCTTTTGTGATACAGTTAGATTCTTGGTCACATTCTGTGTTCCATCCAGGGATATTCCCACATACTAAATAATGAAATTCCACTTGCATACATTATGATTTACTCTTTGGGCTTTAAAATTCTCTGACTTTTGACAAGTGGACAGGGGCAGGTATCCATAGTTAAAGTATCACATGGAGTACTTCAAATCCCCACCTCCATGAACCCCACGTCACCACTGATCAGTTTGCTATCTCTGTTGTTTTGCCTTTCCAGCATGTCATATAAGTGGGGCATACAGCCTCTGCATCCTGGCTCTCTCATGAAGCAGTGAGCCTGTGAGGTCCATCCAGGTAGCGTGGGTGAATAGGTCATGCCTTTCTGTCTCTCTTGTGATGCAGTGAGTCTGTGAGGTCCATCTAGGTAGCGTGGGTGGATAGGTCCTGCCTTTCTGTCTCTGTCATGAAGCAGTGAGCCTGTGAGGTCCATCCAGGTAGCATGGGGGATAGGTCCTGCCTTTCTGTCTCTGTCATGAAGCAGTGAGCCTGTGAGGTCCATCCAGGTAGCGTGGGGGATAGGTCAGGCCTTTCTTTTGCTGGATAGTATTCCATTGCACCGCATACCTCAGTTTGGTTATGCATTCAGCTACTGAAGGATGTCATGATTCCTTTAATTTTTGGCTATTATGAATAGTACTTCTATACATGTGTGTGCTGGGTTTTACTTGGACATGATTTTTCAAGGCAGCTGTCTAAATACCTAAGAGGGAGATTGTTGGATCATATGGTGAGGCTTGTGTGGTTTTTGAAAACACTGCTGAAGTGACTGTACCCTTATGCCTTCCACCAGCAGTTAATGAGACCTCCTATTGCAATTGCTACTGTTCTTTAGATTTCAGCCATTTTAATAGATGTGCAGTACTATCTCATGTAATCTGCTTTCCCCTCATGACAGGTTTCTTGAGTATTAATTAATTAATTAATTTAGATGCTTATTTGGCATCTGTGCATCTTCTCTGGTGAGGCGTCTTTTCAGATCTTCACATATTTTCAATTGGGTAGTTCATCTAATTCTTTTTGAGTTTTAGTGTTTTTTAAAATATTTTGCAGACAAGTCCTTTATCGGATGTGTTCCCCAAATATTTTCTTTTTTTTTTTTCTTGAGGCAGGGTCTCACTCCATCACTGAGCCTGGAGTGCAGTGGTGTGATCTCAGCTCACTGCAACCTCTGCCTCCCAGGTTCAAGCTATTCTCCCCCCTCAGCCTCCCGAGTAGCTGGGATTACAGTGGGCACCACCACGTCCGGCTAATTTTGTATTTTTAGTAGAGACGGGTTTTCTCCATGTTGGTCAGGCTGGTCTCAAACTCCTGACCTCAGGTGATCTGCCCACCTCGGCCTCCCAAAGTGCTGGGATTACAGGCATGAGCCACCGTGCCTGGCCCATGTTTTTTAGTTTTTAAAATCTCCATCCGCTCCTATCAAGGCACCGGATGGTGGCCTCGATGTCAGCTGCCGTTTCCAAAATCACGGCCTGGAGTCATCCGAACGCCGATTTCCAGAGATTCCCCAGGACTGCCGCGAGGGGGCGCCACCCTCAACTTATAAATCAAGGAAATAACCAAAGTTCATATTTGAGATAATTAGGAAAGAAAAATAAAATCTCAGTGCTGAAGGAAAGGCAAATGGCACAGTTGATTATTGAAATTTCAGAAGAAGGCCGGGTGCAGTGGCTGACGCCTGTAATCCCAGCACTTTGGGAGGCCGAGGTGGGCGGATCACCTGAGGTCAGGAGTTAGAGACCCGCCTAGACAAGATGGTGAAACCCTGCCACTACTAAAAATACAAAAAGTAGCTGGGTGTGGTGGCACATGTCTGTAGTCCCAGCTACTTGGGAGGCTGAGGCAGGAGAATTGCCTGACCCCGGGAGGTGGAGGTTGCAGTGAGTACCACTGCACTCCAGCCTGGGAGTGAGTGCCAGATTAATTTACTGCACAGACTATTACCTTGCTATATTCTCTAGCCCTGTGTTAGCAGTTGCAAGGTATTTTAGGTTTCAACACTTACATAGTCAATCGGTATAGTTAACTGTCCAAAAGTCCTGTCCACATCATGGCAACCTATATAAAATTTGCAAACCTCTTCATCTATACAATGGAAAATTGGTAAAGTAAGTGTAGCTATTTAAGAAGATGAATTATAAATAAGTATTGAAACGAGTGAGGGAATGTAATTATGTCACAGCTGTGATATGGAACTTGGCACTCCCTCTGTTGCCTCCTGCTGGATGGCAGATTCTTGACCTGTGGAGACTGAAGGATAAACTGTCACCTTCATCAGAAACTCTAGTCCAGCAGGAAAGTCCTCATTCCAGAACATACCATTTCCTCCTAGGCATTTTCTTTTTCTTTTTTTTTTGAGAAAGAGTCTTGCTCTGTTGTCCAGGTTGGAGTGAAATGGCCTGATACTGGCTCTCTGCAACCTTTGCCTTCTGGGTTCAAGCAATTCTCCTGCCTTAGCGTCCTTGAGTAGCTGAGATTACAGGTGTGTGCCGCCACGGTGGCTAATTTTTTAATTTTTATTGTGACAGAGTTTCGTTCTTGTTGCCAAAGCTAGAGTGCAATGATGCAATCTCAGCTCACTGCAACCTCAGCCTCACCTGTTCAATCGATTCTCCTGCCTCAGCCTCCCAGGTAGCTGTGATTGCAGGCATGAGCCACCACGCCCAGCTAATTTTGGATGTTTAGTAGAGACAACGTTTCTTCATGTTGGTCAAGCTGGTCTCAAACTCCCGACCTCGGGTGGTCTGCCTGCCTAGGCCTCCCAAAGTGCTGGGATTACAGGCATGAACCTCTGTGCCCAGCATTAATTTTTGTATTCTTAGTGGAGACAAGCTTTTGCTATGTTGGCCAGAGTGGTCTTGAACTACTGACCTCAAGTGGTCTGTCAGCCTCGGCCTCCCAAAGTGCTCGCTGGGATTACAGGTGTGAGCCACCATATCAGGGATTTTATTTTATTTATATTTTTATTTCATTTTTGAGAAAAGGTTATGCGCTGTCACCCAGGCTGGAGTGCAGTGGTACCATCTCAGTTTACTGCAGCCTCCACATTCTGGTCTCAAGCAGTCCTCTGGCCTCAGCCTCCCTAGTATCTGGGACTACAGGTGTGTGCCACCATGCTTGGCTAATTTTTGTATTTTCAGAGGAGACGGAGTTTTGCTGTGTCAACCTTGTTAGGGCTAGGGTCAGGGTCAGGGTCAGGGTCGGGGTCAGGGGTCGGGGTTCGGGTTTGGGGTCGGGGTTCAGGTTCGGGGTTTGGGATTGGGGTTCGGGTTTGGGTTAGGGTTCGGGTTCGGGTTAGGGTTCGGGTTAGGGTTGGGGTTAAGGGTTAGGGTTCGGGTTTGGGTTGGGGTTGGGGTTGGGGTTGGGGTTCGAGTTTGGGTTGGGGTTGAGGTTGGGGTTGGGGTTGGGGTTCGGGTTTGGGTTCGGGTCGGGGTCAGGGTTAGGGTTGGGGTCAGGGGTCAGGGTCAGGGTCCGGGTTTGTGTTCGGGTTTGGGTTAGGGTTAGGGTTTAGGGTTAGGGTTGGGGTTAGGGTTTAGTGTTAGGGTTGGGGTTGGGGTTGGAGTTAGGGTTGGGTTAGGGTTACGTTTGGGGTTGGGGTTCAGTTGTGGTTAGGGTTAGAGTTAGGGTTAGCAAATTTCTTGACTTGTCTACCTTTGTTATTAACTGAGTGAGAATTAGGAGAGGAGCCTGGTCCTCTCCACACAGCCCAGCAGGTACACCGCCCATGTGCCTGTGGAGAACAGCGGTTCCTGTAAGGCCGAAAGGTGTGGACCAAGTAGCTTGAAATTTCTTCTGAAGAAAACACACAAGGAGGACGCGAGTGAGCTCAGTGGAGGAGGGGCGCTACCCCAGGGGACGTCTACTTCATGGACTTGTGAAGCCCGAATACCTGAGATGGTCAGTCAATTTAGAAAGTTTATTTTGCCAAGGTTGAGGACACACGCCCGGGACACAGCCTCAGGAGGTCTTGACGACATGTGCCCAAGGTTTTCGGGACACAGCTTGGTTTTATACATTTTAGGGAGACAGGAGACATCAATATATGTAAGATGAACGTTGGTTCCCTCGGGGAAGGCGGGACAACTCGATGCAGGGAGGGAGCTTCCAGGTCACAGGTAGGTGAGAGACAAACTGTTGTATTCTTTTGGGTTTCTGAATAGCCTCCCCAAAGGAGGCCATCAGATATGCACTTATCTCAGTGAGCAGAGGGGTGACTTTGAATAGAAGGGGAGGCAGGTTTGCCCTAAGCAGTTCCCAGCTGTTTTCCCTTTAGATTAGTGATTTTTGGGCCCTCAGATTCATTTTCCTTTCACAGGCTAAACAGCTTTAGGAACTGAAAAGTTCATGAGGCTGTAAGGAAGAGTCGAGTTGCTCCAGGTGAGCCTGGGCCACAACAGCATGCAGGACCTGGGCGCCCACGAGGGGCTCCTGGGAGGGTTCGGGAAAGGGAGCTGTGAACCCTGACTATCTGAGATGGTTTCAGGTGATTTAGAAAGTTCATTTTGCCGAGGTTGAGGACGTGCACCCGTGACAGCCTCAGGAGATCCTGGTGACAAGTGCCCAAGGTGGTCAGGGCACAGCTTGGTTTTAGGGAGACGGGAGTCATCAGTCAATACATGTCAGAAGTACCTTGCTTCCATCCAGAAAGGTGGGGACAACTGGAAGCAGGGAGGGGGCTTCCAAGGTCACAGGTAGGTGACAGACAAATGTTGCGTTGTTTTGAGTTTCTGGTTAGCCTCTCCAAAGGAGGTGATTGGATGTGCACCTATCTTAGTGTGGAGATAGGTGATTTGGAATAGAATGGGAGGCAGGTTTGCCCTGAGCAGTTCCCAGCTTGGCTTTTCCCTTTAGCTTAGTAATTTTAGGGCCCCAAGATTTTCTTTTCACAGAGCCTATGACTAGATTTGCATTTTTAGATCCTCCGAGGAGGCTGCTACACACATGCAGAAGTCATGCTGGTGGCCTGGACTCCGAAGGGAGAGAAGTGGATTTGAGAGACATTTAGGAGGTAGGATTGCCAGGGCCTTGGTGATAGCTTGGATATGGAGGGTGGAGCAGGAGGGGTGTCAAGCAGATATTGCTCTTAGATTACCACCTGGGATATTAGGGAGAGTGAGTGGGCTGTTTTTTCTTTGTTAGGCAGAACTTGGTTTTGTGGTGCAGTAGGGTGCCTCAAACCAAAAGCCTGACTTCCTCATACAGGCCAGACCCCACGTGGCTGTTCCTGTGACTGCCAGGCCATTCTGAGGCTGAGAGAGATGGTTTTGTCTGGCCTCTGCCCTGCACGTGTTTGCGAATGACTTCTCTGTGTTGGCAGATTTGGGGGTCCACCAGATAGGATCCTGTGAAGACACCTCAAAGGTCTTTAGTCCAATTTTTAAAACATCTTTTTGTTCATATCATTTCCACAATCAAAGATGAATAAAATATACAGAGGTTTATTTAGTGAATAAGGTTGATGGTGCACCTGTGCTAGGCAGTGTTTTAGGTCGTTGAGACACCAAGGAGTTGAAACAATCCTTTACCTTGGAGTTTTGTGTCTGTAAGTCCTGCTGTTGAGAGCTGTGTGTGTTAAAATGTCTGATTTGGGCAGGTGAGATCTGGGCCGTCTGTAAGGTTAGGTGAGAGGAGGTTGGTGTCCAGCAAGTATCCAGTGCCCCATCAACATCCCAGTTCTTGTCCGCAAGTCTTCCAGTTCTAGGACTGATGCAGAGGCCCTCAGAGCGACTTCAGAGGAGTAGTGTGCTCTGTGGCTGTCTGTTTTGGAGTGTAAATTGTAAATCCTCTGCAAACAAGAAGTTGGAAACAAGTAGCATTTCAGCTTGAGTTTCTTGTAAATGGCTTGCAGTCGTATGAACCAGAGCATGTATACCACAGGGCAACACAAGGGTCCCTCTATCACCATTTCTCCCAGTGGCCTAGGTGGGGATTTAAACAGAATAATGTGTGCAGCCTCATTGTGTGAAAGTCCAGTACTTTGTGCTTGGAGTGTCATCAGGGAAGGGCCCCTGACTTTGAAGCCTGCTGCATCTCGCTCTGTGATAGGAGGCATAACGTGGCCTTGGTCTTACGAAGACCTTGGGTGCCACAGCTCACTTCAGCCCTGATCAGCCTGATGCAGGCGCTGGGCCCTGGTTCTGGAGGTGAGAATATACCTTGAGCTTCCACTGCATGGCTGCACTGTGAGCATTCAGGTGCTTATTTGGGGACTGATACGGAGTCCTGTGACAGATGCAGTGGTGCACACCTGGGAACCAAGGGTCCCTGCTTCTACTGGAGAATCTGGACAGATGTAAAAGGTAAGAAAGGCTGGGGGTAGGGGTTAGGGTGAAGGTTAGGCTTGGGGCTGGGGTTGGGATTGTGGTTAGGGTTAGGGTTAGGGTTGGGGTTGTGTTTAGGGTTATGATTAGGGTTTAGTGTTAGGGGTTAGGGTTTTAGCGTTAGCGTTTCAGGGTTATGGTTAGGGGTTAGGGTTGGGGTTAGGGTAAGGTGTTAAAGGTTAGGGTTAAGGTTTAGGGTTAGGGTTGGGGTTATGGGTAAGGGTTACAGTTTTTAGGGTTAGGGTGCTTGGCAAAATGGGTCCACCCTCTCCCTGGTAACCCTGGCTCTAGGCCCTCTTTTATGTCCTTGCCTGCCCCACCCGTCCCCTGGAGCCCTCTGCTGACCTAAACTCCATGCTGTATGTT